>NC_056747.1:656703249-656915749 GCF_019279795.1 Protopterus annectens
TTCCTTGTATTCCCTTTCTTTTTATGCTTGCCCGTTGAATCATTTAGTCTACTGTTATTACATAGTCTGAAGTAAGCTTCCCCTTTTCTTTACAGTTGGTTTAAACATATCAATTCTGTATAGTTCTTTCCATTTTTGTCTACAGTTAATATTCCCATTGTGCTAAAGGTATGTAATGTCTTTACTGTGTTTCTACAGAATAATTAATTCTAGGGCATCTCACGCTTCCCAAATTAATTTCTTTCCTTCCCATACTTTCTCTAATTTTTAATTTTGTTTAAATTTTCTTCTAATATAACCATCTGCATGGTATGTATTACACCACTTTTGTTCTTGTATTCTTAGACAACACAACATTGAGTAGTATTATCTCGCCTTTATTCATTGCTGGTTCGGAACAGTCTCTGTTCAGACTCTGCCTATACAAAAGCTCAAGAGCTTCTGGCTCTGCTATATACCCTATCGCATCATGTTCAGGGAAGATTACCCAGATCTCGTTTGCCACTAAAGATTGGGTGCTCCATGCAGGCTCTTGGCTAACTAGGAATTTTTCTTCCTTATAGTTTTGCAAAACTGGTTTAAAAATTTAGTTATTGTATATCTGAAGTAGTTAACTTAATTCATCAACCTGTGGGTATCTGATGCGAATCGGATCCGAGCCGGCAGCTTTATTCAGCTAAGATCCAAGCTCCTCCCCCTTACCCATAACCCCCTGCCATCCCTCTGTCCCCAGATCTCATTTGCTGCGGCTTATTCAAGCATCTAGAATGAGTTTCCATGCATAGGGTTTCGTGAGTTTATATAAAAATTTACCTTTTTTGACCTAGTGTTTAGTTTAATCCATAGACTAGTGAGTTTCCCCTTTTCCTTTAAATTGCTAAACTTGTTAGTAATTTTTCTATCTTTTAGTTGGTTTAGTCTTCCCCCTCCCCCTGTGTGTGAAGGTGTGTGCGGGTTGGGCCCATCTTTGTTACCCTGTCTGAGGCCCCGAAAGCAATTTTTTCCAAATGCAGTGTGTGGCCATAAGCTATCCCCAGCGGATGGCCACACTCTGTGTGTTATCTGCCTTGGGGTTGACCATCTCCTCGGGCTGTACAGTTTGGCTTTGAGGGACAGGTCGAAGCGGATTCTGGCGGGACTTCTGCCCCTGGACTCTGCTTTGTCCTATTCTCCCTCTGCACCGGCTGTGACCGCCTTCCATCCCTACTCCCCTGGCCGGGACTCACCCACCCACCTTGGCTCAGGAGGGGAGGGAATCTAGGAGGGAGAAAAGGAGAGAAAGTCGAGCGGTGGGCCTAATCTTCCTCCTCTGCTCCGCCGGCTAAACAACCTCTCCTAAGACGTCCGGGCCTTCTCCTTCCCGGCTTCATTCACTTAGTTTTCCCCCGGAGCCAGAGGAGGAAACCCGGTCGCCTTCGAGGTCATCAAGGCGGCACTCCAGGACAGCCTCGGTGGCCTCCTCTAGATCTACCCGAAGTTTGTTCGATGCAGATATGGACCGGATGATGCATAGGTTTCTCTAGACCTAACTGCAGATTGGAGTGCTCCTGCCTCCCCTCCTCCAGGGGGGAGCTTGACCCCATTTTTCACCCCGATTGTTCCTTCTCCGACCCACCTCCGGCGTTTGGAGCAGTCTGATCCAGGTAGCATCTGAGCCGGGGGAGGCTTGGCGCCGATAGTACACCCTACTTCCGCTCTGACTGCACCCTCTAGTTTGTTTGGTCCCTTTTTGGATCAGAGCTTTCGGTGCCATGAGCTGAGCTTCGGATCCGGAGGTGTCAGTGTTTTCGGCTCAGTCTCGGTCGGAGCATACTGGCCCTTCGGATCTGATTGCATCGGCACTGGCTCCAGTCCACACCTCTGATCCGAGGGGACTGCTCTCCGGTCCTAGAGAGCAGTTCCCCTTCGGCATTCAATGTTGTGGAGCGGGTCTTGAGGGATTCGAGACCCCAGGCTCCTGCTACGGTTCCACCCTCCACTCCCTCAGACAGGCCTACCTTCCATCTCCTGGCCCCAGGGACAGCCTGTGCCTACATCTCAGATGGTTCCCTTAAAGGAACAGGATGTGGTTGGTGAGGCATCTTCGGACAGCCCCCCCTGAGGTTCCTCACAAACCCAAGTGCAAGAGGAGGCACTTGGACTCACCCGAGTCCCTGACAGAGGACACAGACTTGGAGGAAGGGGAAGGTTCCCCAAGGTCACCCCCCGAGGAAGTCTTTCGGAGACATTATGGAAATGCTTTGTATTAGAGGGGGGTGGTCAGCCCAAAAACCTTCCTCCGATGAGTCTTTCTGGAGGCGTTTGACAAGGCCCATCTACCTCTTGGGTGTCCCCTCCTGCCAATCCCCTGGTAGATCTGATCACTACCAGGGCATGGAAGGAACCAGACACTGTGGAGCCCATACCAAAGAGACCAGACAAAATCCTCAGTCCACCCACAGGACGGTTTGGAGCAAGGGTGCTCTGGTAGATGCAATGTTGGTGGCTGCCACCTAGAAGGAACTAGCCCAGAAGAGTTCCTGTCCCCCCTCCAAACAAGGAATCTCAGATGATGGACCGCCTAGGGAAGCGGATGTTCGCTTCAGCTAACTTCTCCTTAAGGTCGCTGAACTCTATGGCACATGTGATGCAACTCCAGCGGGATCTCAAAGAATATGCCGGTCACCCCCAAGAGTCCATGTCGGCAGAGGATAAAACATTCTCCGCTCGAATGGCCACTGAAGTCCATTTCGAACACTTCTATGTGGCTTTTCCCACTGTGCGGAAGTTGCCGCTAGAGATAGCGGAGCGGGCATTGTCTTAAGGTGGCATGCTTGGCTCCATCTCTGCGACTTTGCGGAACCCTTCAAGGCGTCCTTCGCAAATGCCCCTTTTGACGGCTCTTCGCTGTTTGGCAAGACCGTCCGACATGCTGGTCCAGAGCTAGAAAGACTGGAAGACATCTACAGTAGAGATCCGCTTCTCTGCTCCCCAGAGGTCCTCCAGGAACCAAAGGGGACAGGCAGAGGACAGGGTGGACGCCGGCCCAGAGGTAGAGGGGGACCGAGGAGGTCGAGAGAACCCTTTTTGGTTTGGCCCGTGCAGCAGCCCTGAGAGGTTACCTGACTGTTCCACTCTGGAGGTGGTCGGGGGGGGGGGGCGTTTCTCGAGACACCTAGCAGTTTGGGAGTCCATTACAACGGATTGCTGGGTGCTTCGAATCATATCCAGAGGTTACTCTCTCCCCTTTCTGAATCTCTCTCTCCGACCCCGGAGCCTCCCCGATGTCCCACCCAATCCAAAGGGAGGCAGCAGCCACAGAAATCAAACAGCTGCTAGAAAAGAGTGATCCAGCCTGTCCCCCAAGATCAATCTGGATCATTTTACTCCAGGTTCTTTCTGGTGCCAAAGACTGGGGACTTGAGACCAATCCTTGACCTGTCTGTTGCCAAAGAAAAGTTCCGGATGGTCACCATTCAATCCACCTGTCTGTTGCCAAAGAAAAGTTCCAGATGGTCACCATTCAATCCATTCTCCCACTCCTGCAGGAGAACGACTGGATGTGCTCTCTAGACCTCAAGGATGTGTACTACCACATTTTGATGGACAGACTATCCAGAAGGTTTCTCAGCTTCCGGCTGGGAGTCAGCCATCATCAGTTCAGGGTCCTCCCCTTTGGTCTCACCACAGCCCTCAGGGTGTTCACCAAAGTTATGGCAGTTGTATCTGATCTCACCCCCTAGGGTTGACCACCCCAAACCTGGACAGTCTCAAGCTCATAACTTGGCTGATCCAGTTCCAATAATAGCTAGGACTCCTGGCATCTCCTTTTCTGTTAAGGCTATTTTAGTAGCTGCTCACAAACCACCTACTGGAAAGGTCTACAAGAGCAAATGGAAACTTTTTTCGATCTGGGTGGAACATAGAAATTTGGATCCCTTTGCAGCCCTGATACCAGTTGTATTAGATTTGTCATATTTTATTTGACCGTAGAGGAGCTGGCACCTTGGTCAAAGTCCAGTTAGCAGCGATTTCCCACTTTCATGTGGGAAGTGATCTTGGTCCTTTAGCGTCTTCTAAGATCTGCAAGACTTTAAGGTACTTTCCTGTTAAGGCCTCCTGTTAAGGATGCAGTCCCTCCGTGGGATTTAACCCTTGTTCTCCAGGCTCTTACTGGCCCTCCCTTTGTACCTGCAGCTTCGGTGTATCTAAAATATTTATCTTGGAAAACGGCCTTTCTCATTGCTATCACTTCGGCTAGAAGGGTTTCGGAGCTTCAAGCCCTTTGTGCCAAACCTCCATACCTGGTCTTTCATAAAGACAGAGTTTCCCTTAGAACCAATCCCTCCTTTTTGACTAAAGTTGGCAGAGACCAACATTAATCAATTGTTTTTCCCGAAATTATCAAAGGTGAATACAAATTACATTCTTTGGACGTGCACAGACTAGGTTCTACTTGCACAGGACTGCTGAACATAGGAAATCTGAGCAACTCCTTGTATCCTTTGCTAAATCCTATTTGGGTAAACTGGTGTCAAGCTACATTGTCCAGATGGATTTCCTAATGTATACTTTTCGCATACAAGAGTTCTGGCCAACCTGAACCTGTCTGAGTTCATGCCCATTCTACTCTATCGATTTTCTACTTCTGTTGCTTTTTGGTCCAGTGTCCTTGGATGACATTTGTTCAGCAGCCACTTGGGCTTCATCCCATACTTTATTACCCATTACAACTTTGATATAATTTCCAGAGGGAGGGCGTCCTTTGGCTCTGCAGTGCTCCGGAATATTCTTCCATGAGGACCTCCCAAGTTTTTGGTAGCTAGGGACTGTCCCACAGGTTGATGAACAAAACTTAACTATTTCAGATAAAGAAGTTATGTACTCACCATAACATTCCATCCGAGTAGGTAACTTCATTTGTCAACAACCCCCCCCAGTCTCCCTAACATGTAGTTCGTCCTTTTAGGATCTTTGTGCTTCCTTTTCCAGATGACATCGGGTTAGGATGTTTAGCTGATCCTTTGTTTTGTGCTATTCTATATTATAGCAAACTCTGAGAACAGAGGGATGGCAGGGGGTTATGGGTAAGGGGGAGGAGCTTGGAGCTCGGATCTTGGCTGAATAAAGCTGCCGGCTCGTATCTGATACCCACAGGTTGCTGACAAATGAAGTCATCTACTCAAGATGGAACGTTATGGTGAGTACATAACTTCAACAACAGTAAGACTGGTATCTTGTGCTTTCAGATGTTTTGTTTTTCTGGTGGCGGTTATTGACCCCCCCCCCCTTCCTGGCCAAACTCACTTGTTTTGGACTAGTTTCCGTTTCTTGCTTTGTCATTTTGAGTTGGAGGGCTCACTTGGGCCAGTTTGTTGGGAGGGCTTCTTTCGTCCTGCAACTTGGAAGGCTTCTTCCTTCCCCTTGTAGCAAACAGTCTTTTAGTTAGAATGGTCTCCCCCTTTTTCTGTAGTAGCGTTATATGGTTAGTTTTACCTGTTAACTGTCGTTTAGTATAGTGTGTGTACTTGCTTTTTTTTTTTTGTGTGTGGTAGTGTATTATACTGGTAAGATCAAGGATACTAAAATGAAATGTTTGGGTTTCGAAAAAATAAGTGCAGCCAAAAATGTCACTAACTGGACACCAGCTGTGTTTTTTTGGGTGCTATCCACCTTCAGGAATCTTGTTCCTTGTGTCATGCCTTTAGTTCCAGGGTACTGATGGAAAGAAGGAAGACTCAGGTTTGTTAACCTCATTCTGAGGCTTTGAGAAGTATTTTTGAGGTACTCTTTCTCTTCCAGTCTTCAGATCAGAAAAGTCAAGTAAGAGGACGTCTTCTGCTGCTTCACTGTCGGAGCTAGCAAAGGACGCATCTTCAGACCTGAAGTCTTTCTGGCCCGAGGAATCTACCTCTACCTCTTCAGTTCCAATTGTCATCTCAGGACTTTGTTTCAGAGCCATTCCCAGTAGTGGAACCGGTCTCACCAGTCTTGAGATCCCCACTGTTAAAGCCTGTGAGGTCTGAGACCCTATCCTCTCGATCCTCCAGAAACCTTTTGGGCTGTGATGTAGAGTGGTGAAGAGACTTTTACGGATGCCGGCGCTGGTCAAAATACTGTCTACTCTGATCCAGAGGGGTTTGGAGCTGTCCAATCTCTTCCCCTGTGATTCCTCCGAGCCATTCTGGAGCTGGAGTGCTTGGACCCGATTGTAGCAGAATCATCTCTGCCAAGACATGCTCCAGGATCGCCAGGCCCGACTACCATTCAAACCTGTGCTCCATCGGAATTAGAAGGGTCTAGGAGCAGACATGCTCCTGTGGGGTCCTGAGAGGAGAGTCTGGCTGGATAGTTGTCTGACCAGAGTCTACCTCTCTGCGCTTCAGCGTGGGTTTGCTCTGCACCTACATTGGCCTCTGAGCCCACTGCTTAGTTTGGGGGGGGGGGTGTTCGTGTTTCTCTGTTGCAGTCATTACATTTGGGTAATCCTGCTGGCAGGTTTGCTCTATCTGGCTGAATTCCAAAGTCTTGGGTCCTGCGTCGGCTGCTGTCGCCCCTTCCCTGACTTCCGGTAGTCAGGGTTATAAAAGATGCTGCTGCCACCATTTTCTTCGGTCTTTCTTGCGAGCTGCTTCTGCTTTGGGCACTGCGTGGCAAGTGCTGGTCTGCCATCTCCTGAGATTTTCGTCGGATCCAAAGTCTTCAATAAAGCTATGTACCCTGTTGGGGAAACTTTTTTTTTTTCCCTGCTCCAGACCGATCTCAGAAAAAGTATTTCTTGTTGAAAGCAAATACCTCAAAGACTTTAATTCTTTCTGTATTCCTTGCCTAGGCCCTGATCACAACATTGCTGGTTGTCTGTTTTGTGCTAGATTTAACCAGCACACTGAGTCTGTATGATTTTGCCTTAAACTATTTTGGACGCCTGTTTAATTATCCAGAAATGTCATCCGATAGCAGTCAGACTACCGGAGTTCACAAAAAAACGCAAAGAAAAGGAGACGCAAAGAAAGAGGGGGAGACAACAGAGGCCCAAAACAGGCTAAGCTTTTAAGCCAGTCGCCGGTTCTCAGTGAGGTGCTTTCACAGCCCCTGACACCTGCTACTTTAGAGTCGCAGGCCGCTGCAGACTCCCACGTGGAGTTGGCCATGCCGCTGGAAACTCTAGGTATTGGAGCCTCTACTATTCCTTCAGATGGGTGCAGAGCCGCTGAGCAGGCACCGGCTTCTGAAGGTGTATTCAGGCCTAAACATCTTTACATTAAACCAACCTCCGCTTCAAAGGCAGACTAAAGCACCTTCTAAAGCAAAAACTCTGCCACGTGGACAGGCTTCTATGCCCAAAAAACATGCTCAGAATGGCCGAAGACTTAATTACCTTGATCAAGGCTTCCCATCCCCTTCCTGATAAGAGGCCTAGGCAAGAGACAGTCTGTGAATCTTCAGATCAGGTTTCTATTTCTTCTGATTCCTCTTCTGATCAGGAATACCCCCCCCCCCCCCCCCCCATGATTCTGATGCTTAATCCATACCTTCAGCTTCTCCTCCAGAGGACTGTTCTTTTGGGGAAACCTTGCATACCATGAGGGAGCATTTCCACTGGGAGAGCCAAGATTTTTCAGAATCTACAGAGGCTCAGGTGTTTACTTTTACTTCCTCATCACAAGCCACTAGCCATTCCACCTGTGTTTAGATATTGTAGATGTGTGATCGGAGTCTAGTCTCACCCTTTACTCCTTACCTCCAGCTTCTGTTAAGCCTGACATATTAGAGTTCCTGACTCATAAATTCCTTTCTAAAAACCCTGCTGTGGACCCAAAAACTATTTCACAGGATCCCAAAGGAGTTGAGGCTGCCGCTGCAAAAAAACCTACCCCCTCTGACAGATTCTAGGGCACTGGATAGATGGGTGGGGAGGTTTACACATCTGCTACCTTGGCTATAAGGGCCTTAAACTATCAGTTTTATATGCTTAAATATCAGCAACATGTCCTGGCATTGCTTAAACAGAAAATGGTAAACTGTGCAGAAAACAAGGAAATGCAGGATTTATTGCATGCAGCTGAACAAGTTGGAAAGCATACTTTGCAATGTGGATGTCCTTCAAGGATGCATCTGCAGTCATAACAAATGGGTTGTCCTGTCGTCAGGCAGCCCTTCGGTCGGCCGGATTCCAAAGTCTGGGTCTGGCCTCTGCTGGTGTCGCACTTCACCCGACGTCATCTCTGCTGGTCTTCGGGTATAAAGGCATCAGCCGACGCCATTTTCCCCAGTCTTTCTTGCCGCGTGGTGCCCGAAGCAGAAGCTGTTCGCAAGTGCCGGTCGGTCAGATCCAGAGATTACTACTACCGAATACTACTTCGAAGACTTCTAAAAAGCTAAGTACCCCGTTGGGGACTCTTTCTTGCCTCAGCCGATGTCAGAAAAAGTAAATAACTAACTTGTGGGAAACAAATACCTCATAAAGATTTCCACTCTTACTGCTTACCTTGTTTAGGCCCAGACCACGACGTAGCAGCCTGTTTAGCCTGTGCTTCCTTCAACCGACGAACGCTTGGGCGTCTGTCGGAGTTTGCTGAACAGTTTTTCGGCTCAGATTTTGCGTACATTATGCCGTCAGATCCTCCGACTTCTCAAATTGTTAAATGCAAAGAAAAAGACCGACACTCGCGGTCCGCGGTTTCGGCCGAAACCACGGTTAAGCAAACCGCGAGTGTCTCTGTTTCGGCCGAAACAGAGCAAACGCGTCAATCTTCAGCCGAATCCATGACTACTACCAAGGCTCCTGCTACCCTAGTTGAATCGGCCTCTGAAGTTTTGCCTACTAATGTGGTTCCTATAGAATTATCGGACACCATCCCTTTGGATGTCTCTACCCCAGCACGTGGTGCTGCTAAGCCTCCTGCAGCCATGTCAATTAAGGCCTTTGCCAGGGCTAAAGCAGCCAAAACTGCTAAATCAGTGCCTGTTAAGCCCCTCTCACACAGGCCCAGTTCCAGTTCTCAAATGCTTACTCTGGCAGAGGATCTCATCTCTTTAATAAGGGGATCCCAATCTCACCCAGACAGGGCCTCTCAGCCTCCAGAAAAGAGACCTAGAGCAGAGCCCCCAGAGCCAGTGTCCTCAGATGTTTCTTCTGATTCAGACATTACAGACCATCCAGAGGCTCCTTTTTCTACTTATGAAGATTCCGATGCTGAAGAATCTATTCCATCTGCCTCTCCACCAGAGGAATTTTCCTTTGGGCAAACCTTACATGCCATGAGAGAGCAATTCCAATGGCAGGGACAAGATTTCTCAGATTCAAGAAAAAGGCTTAGGACCTTTCTACACTTACCGCAACATAGGCCCTTAGCTATACCTCCAGTTCTGCTTGTTGTGGATGATGCATTTAATGATGTTTGCACTGCTCCTGATACTTTACCTCCAGCCCCTGCCAAACCAGATAGGTTTTACAGGGTACCGGACACTCATCACCACCTATACAAGGCCCCACTTGCAGATCCTGAGACTATCTCCCAGGGGCCTAAGGCAGTAGCTTCGACTTCAGCAAAAAACCCTCTCCCTTCTGAAAGGGAATCCAGGTCCTTAGAGAGATGGGGTAAAACAGTTTACACCTCTGCTACTCTCTCAGCTAGAGCTTTGAACTGTCAGTTTCATATGATCCAATACCAAGAGTTTATGCTTGATCAGTTAACTAAGAAACTGTCCTCTGACTCCTTAGATAAGAAATATGTTTTAGAAATGGTGAACATTCAGCAGGTTAGTAACCATTCTTTAAAATGTGGCTGTGATGCACTGGAGGCTTCATTTAGATCAGCCATGACTGGCACAGTTATAAGAAGGCTTGCATGGTTGAAGGAACAGGTCTTGCCGGATCATGTTAAAGCAAAGCTGTTAGATGCTCCTATGGATAAGGCCAGTCTATTTGGTTCTCCTGCCCAGCAAGTAATGAAGAAAATGGAAGAGAAGGCAAAATCTGTACAAACAGTTAAAGATTTCTTACAGGTTCAGCCCCCAAGGTTTAGCAGGAACTGGCCTTCCAAAAATTGGTCCTTTCCAGACTCCTCTAAATCTCAGAGGCAGGAATAGACGTTCCAGAGGCAGAAATCAATCCAGAGGAGGTGCCTACAGAGGACGCCAGTGGCAAGGCAATAACCAGCGAGGCAGACACAACCACTGCCACTGCAACAGGACAATCACAGTGACTTGGCTCTGACACCACCTACCAGGGAACAAATAGCAGCACCCTTAGGCGGAAAGTTAGCCTTATTTTCAAAAAATTGGCACTATCACAAAAGACAAGTGGATTTTGCAGACTATAGACCAAGGCTACAGGTTTCACTTCCACACCTTACCAGTAAAAAGAGGAATGCCAAACCTACATACAAGCGGACAACAAAAGCAAGCTGACAAAAGACTTCATTTGCTTACTACAAGCCCTGGGATACACAGTCAATTTAAAAAAGTAAAGACTAATACCATCCCAAACAAAAACATTCTTGGGTGCAGAATTGGACACAGTAAAACAGATGGCATTCCTAACTGCAGAAAAACAAGAACAACTCCCTCTTTACTTCTTGGCATTAACAAAGCAGAACAAACTAACAGCAAGGAAAGTACTGCAGGCCTTGGGCTTCATGGCATCATGCATAATCCTGGTCCCCCATGCCAGACTGCATATGAGAACTACAGTGGTACCTAAAGAATTTATGGTCTCAACACAGGCACAGCTTAGAAACCGAAATACCACTAATCCCATGCCTGAAACATAGTTCCTATGGTGGGCTCAAGCATGCCAGTCAAACCCAGGCTTGCCCTTCCACAACTTTCAAGCAAGCCAAACCATCACAACGGACGCCTCAGACCTAGGTTGGGGGGCCCACATGCTGGACAAATGCATACAAGGATTATGGACCCCAGATCAACTGCACCTGCACATAAATCAGAAAGAAATGCTGGCAGTAAAACTAGCAATCCAGAATTTCAGACCATTCCTCAAAGAAGGCCATTTGATGATAAGGACAGACAACACCACAGTCATGTGGTACATCAACAAACAGGGAGGCACTCATTCATACCCCCTATGCCGAATGACTCTGGACCTATGGAATATGGCTCTGAGTTACAACATTCAGTTACAGGCAATATTTGTACCGGGAAAAGAAAACATCCTAGCAGACATGTTAAGCAGAACTACCTCGGATGCTCACGAATGGATGCTACACCCGGACATCTTCAAGGCCATCACACAGAAATGGGGAATGCCACAAATAGACCTATTCGCATCCCCACTCAATCACCAGCTCAAGAAATTCTGCACAAGGACATACCACCCACTTGCATGGAAGGTGGACTCTCTATCCTTCAGTTGGAAAGGCCTGACAGCATATGCATTTCCACCTCTTCCTTTGATGCACAAGATACTACTGAAAATCAGAGGAGCGTCCAAGGATAATTCTGATAGCTCCAAATTGGCCAAGACAACACTGGTATCCATTGCTGAGGAGCATGTCTCGGGGGAGAACGTGGACACTACCCTGATGCCTTTGATGTTAACTCAGAACGACTACAACATCATGCATCCAAATCTAAAAACTCTGCAACTAACTGCCTGGAACATTACATAACAGCAACTAACCCAGATTTATCCCAAAGGGTTAAAGACATTATCCTGGAGGCCCGCAGACCTTCTACAAGAAGGAACTATGCAGGGAAATGGAAAAGGTTTGTCATTTGGAGCACTGAAAGAGGAAAAGATGTGTCAAAGATAGATATTGCCAACATCCTGGAGTATTTGGCAGAGCTTCTCCATACAGGCCTGTCCTATTACTCCAAGATACATGCATCAGCTATTTCTGCAGAATACAGCTTTGATCCCCCTGTCTTCTCACATCCTCTACTCAGGCAGTTCCTCAGAGGAATCAAGAATGTAAAACCTCCTAGGAAACCACCATTACCAGCATGGGACTTGAACTTTGTGCTAGAAAAATTGACACTCCGTCCATTCGAACCAGCAGCAACAGCAGATCTTCAACACCTATCCTGGAAAACTGCTTTCCTACTGGCAATTACTTCAGCAAGAAGGGTTTCGGAACTACAGGCCTTAATGGCAGTACAACCCTTCCTAATCTTCCATCAAGATAGAGTATCCATGAGAACTAATCCTACATTTATGCCTAAGGTGGTATCCAGAGTGTCTCTAAACCAGGCAATCCACCTACCTACCTTCTTTCCCAATCCACAGAACAGGGGAAAGACTGCTGCATACCTTGGATGTACATAGACAGTTGCGCTACTACCTGGACAGAACCAAGGGCAATAGAAAAACTGACCAGCTTCTAGTAGCCTATGCAACAGGAAGGGAAGGAAAAGCAATTTCCAAACAGACAATCTCCAGGTGGATAGGAAATTGCATAAGATTCTGTTACTCCTACCATGGAAAGCCAATTCCACAGAACATAAGACCTCACTCTACAAGGGCTACAGCCACTACCACAGCTTTCTTACGAGGAGTGGCAACCAAGGACATTATTGAGGCGGCTACTTGGACCTCCGTGCATACATTTGCCAAGCATTATAACTTACCTCTATACTCTAGATCCCGAGCAGGGTTTGCCACTGCTGTATTGCAAGGGATCCTAACTACACCATAATTCTTCTTCCTCCTCCCTTAGTTTGGCTATGGTATTCTACCCATTTGTTATGACTGCAGATGCATCCTTGAAGGACATAGTACAGTTTTGTACCTACCATAAATGTAGATGTCCGAACAGGATAGCATCTGCAGTCAGGATTACCCACCCTCCTTCCCCTCTGTGGTATTCCTAGGGTATTTACCCTCCTAATAGCTAGCTGGGGGGGGATCTCTTATGGTGTATTTGTTTGTATATATGTACATACTTGCTTTTTTTTTTGTTTGCCTACCTTTTTTTTTGGAAACATTGGCATTTATCCAAAATTTAGTTTTCCAAGAGGGCAACTGGCATCTGGGGCAAGAAACACTGAGGAAAATGGCGTCTGCTGATGCCTTTATACCCGAAGACCAGCAGAGATGACGGGTGAAGTGCGACACCAGCAGAGGCCAGACCCAGACTTTGGAATCCGGCCGACCGAAGGGCTGCCTGACGACAGGACAACCCATTTGTTATGACTGCAGATGCTATCCTGTTCGGACATCTACATTTATGGTAGGTACAAAACTGTACTTTTTGATTCTTTGAAGCCCTCCTGCAGGGCCGCAGTTACGGGTTCTGTAATTTAGGAGGCATGCTTGGTTAAAGGAACAAAATCTGCCTGATCATGTCAGTTAATTAGATGCACCTTTACAGCATGATACTTTGTTCGTGTTACACTGCTGCAGTCATTACACTTGGGTTATCCTGCCGTCAGGCAGTCCCTCAGTCGGCCTGAGTTTCAAAGTCTTGGTCCAGTGTCTGTTGCGGTCGCTTCTTCCCTGAAGTCAGTGCAACAGGGGTATACAAGATTCAGCCAACGCCATTTTCTTCAGTCTTTCTTGCCATGCGGTGTCCGAAGCAATAGCAGTTCGCAGGTGCCGGTCGGCCAACTCCTGAGATTTTCATTTCGAATCCAGAACCGTAGTCTTCTACAAAGCTAAGTACCCCATTGGGGAAACTTTTTCTTGCCTCAGACCGATGTCAGTAAAAGTTAATAACTGCATTTCTTGTGGGAAGCAAATACCCCAAGGATTTCCATTCTTGTATCTCATGCCTAGGCCCAGACCACGACATTACAGGTGGTTTTGTGCTAGGTTTAACAAGCGCACTATTAAAACGTTGGTTTGATTTTGCCTGACATTATTTTGGCAGAAAATTCAATTATACCATGCAGTCGGGACTACCAGAACACAAAGCGCAAAGACTAGGACAGGCATCTGAGGACCAAAGCTGACTACTAAGCCTCTTCTAGGCCAGTCGCCCGGTTCTCCGGTTTTCAGCGAGGCGCCTTCGCAGCCCCTGACTACCGCTTCTTTAGAACCTCAGGCTGCCTCTGACTCCCTCGTAGAGATGGCTGGGCCTTTGGTTGCACCAGATTTACAGCCTGCCGAGACTAACCCTTCAGAAAGATCTGGAGTAGCTGAGCAACCCGTAGCTTCAGAGGGTGTTTTCAGACCTACTCAGTTAACCATTAAATTTTCTAAGTCTGCAACTCCTTTAGAAACTATTTCTCAGGGCCCCAAAGGGGTAAAGGCCGCCTCAGCAAAGAATCCAGTCCCCTCTGACAGATTCCAGAGCATTAGACAGATGGGGGAAGAAAGTATATACATCTGCAACTTTAGCAATGAGGGCCTTGAATTGCCAGTTTCACATGCTAAAATATCAGCAATATTTGTCTCAATTGAAACAAAATGTTTCCAAACTCAGGTCCTCTTAATTATAAAGAAATGCAGGATTTATTGCATGCAGCTGAACAAGTGGGAAAACACTTTGCAATGTGGTTTTGATTCATTAGAGGCCTCCTGTAGAGCAGCAGTTACAGGATCTGTCATTAGAAGACATGCTTGGTTAAAAGAACAGACGTTACCAGATCATGTTGAAGCAAAATTATTGGATACACCTTTGCAGCAGGATGTTTTATTTGGAGTCGAGGCAGAAGAGGTATTAAAGAAAATGGAGGATAAGGCAAAATCTATTCAAACGGTGAAGGATTTCTTACAGGTTCAGCCTCCTCGGTTTAGCAGAAATTGGCCACAAAGAATTGGTCCTTTCCAGTTAGACCTCAAAGGGGCAGATGCAGACGTCCAACAGGTAGAGGTCAGCCACAAGGTCCTTACAGGCCTCGACAATGGGGTGCGTCAACCCAGAAAGAATGGGAAGACAGGCATCAACCTTACAAAAAACAGACCCAATGACTTCCCACTACAGCTGCCAAACAGTTCTCTCTTGGCAGCCCCCTTGGGAGGAAAACTGGCACTTTTCTGACAAGACAAATGGGTTCTCAGCATTGTATCTCAAGGTTACAAGTTCCCCTTTCTCACTCTGCCAAGGCTAAAAGGAATGCCAAATCTGCCACCAAATAAATGGGCAGAGGCTCAAAGACCAATTACAGCACTCATGGACATGAGCTATTCAAAAGGTACCAACACAGGAGCAAGGACCAGGATTTTACTCAAGACTCTTTCTGGTTCCCAGAAAGGACAAAGCCTGGAGGCCCATTTTGGATCTTTTTTCTCTAAACACTTACCTGGATGTTCCAAAATTCAAAATGTTGACACTACAGCAGCTTCTTCCCATGCTGGGCAAGAAAGCTTGGCTCGTAACTTTGGACCTCCAAGGAGGCATACCAGCATGTCCCCATCAGACAAAACTGCAGAAGATGCCTCAGATTCATAGCTGGTTTGATGCACTACCAATTCTCTGCACTGCCCTTTAGCTTATCTACTGCGCCCAGGGTCTTCAAAGTGCCTGGCACCAGTAATTGCATTTTGCAGACAAAGGAATTCAAATTTATCCGTACCTGGGCGACTGCCTTATTCAAGCAGAGAGCAAGGACATTCTTCTAAAGCATCTGGCATTAGTAAAAGTTAAGTTGCCTAGGGTACACAGTAAATGAAAAGAAGTCAAAACTAGTGCCCTCACGAGATATTCCTGGGTGCCAGCTTGAATAAAACTGCCCAGATGGCTTCTCACGCCAGACTAGCAATGACAACTGACTCAATATTTTCAATTGATGGCAGCAAAGACCTAACTCCCTGCAAGAAAACTTCTGCTGGCCCTTGGGTTACATGGCATCTTGCATACTAATTCCATATGCCAGACTGCATATGAGGAAACTACAATGGTACCTAAAGACTGGTCTCAACATTGTCAAAGTTTGGAAACAGTAATGCCACTAATTCCTTGCCTTCAACAGGAGTTTCGATGGTGGGCTCAAGCATGTCACCTCAAGGGACAGCCTTTCACTCGACCCACAGCCAGGCAAACACTGACAACAGATGCATCTGATTACGCCTGGGGAGCACACATGGCAGGAAAATGTATTCAGGGCAAGTGGCCCGCAAAACAAAGACCTCTTCACATCAATCAAAAAGAGATGCTAGCTGTACAAAATGCCCTTGTAGCTTTCAAGGACCTTCTGCATTCAGGACGACTACTACTAAAGACAGAACACCACAGCTGTGGTACATAAACAAGCAAGGGGGCACTCATTCTTATCCTTCTGCAGACAAGCCATGACCTTGTAAACACTGCTCTAACCTATCAAGTTCATCTGCAAGCACAATTCCTGCCAGGAGAGAAACACACTGGCAGACTTGAGCAGAATCATGGATCCGCACGAGTGGAAATTACATCCACAAATATTCAGAATGATAACACAAAAATGGCGGAGCCTGGACATCTGTTTGCATCCCCAATAAACTGCCAGCTACAAAAATTCTGCAGGATTTGCCACCCACAAGCGTGGAAAGTGGATGCCACCTCAACTGGAAAAAACTGCAAGTATATGCTTTCCCACCACTACCTCTCCTTCCAAAGGTACTCCTAAAAGCCAGGGAAGAAAAGCCAAAGATCCTGATTGCCCCAGACTGGCCACGCCAGCACTGGTACCCAATTTTAAAGAACTTGGCACAAGGCCCACCCTGGATTTTGCCTCCTGTCCCACATCTGACTCAGCACGACAATCAGATACTTCACAGCCAGCTAAAGACTTTAAACCTGGCTGCATGGCAGATTCCTTGTCAAGCAAGCAATGCCTCTCTCCAAAGCTGTTAAGTCATTCTGGAGGCCAGAAGGCCTAGCACCAGGAAAGCCTATTCAGATAAATGGAAGAGATTCTGTGCCTGGAACCAGGCTCACAGCCTTGACCCTCTTGTCCCAAATATTCTTCAGATACTACAATATTTAACTGAGATGCTTGACAAAGGCCTCTCCTTTTCATCCATAAAGATCCACGCCTGTGCCATCTCTGCTCATTACAACACGGACCCACCTATTTTTTCTAATCCTTTGCTAAAACAGTACCTCAGAGGGGCTAAAAACAAGACCGCCCCGTAGAGCACCAACTCCAACTTGGGACCTCAACTTTGTGTTGGAAAATAACTTTACCTCCTTTTGAGCCAGCTAACTCAGCAGATTTGAAATGTCTCTTGGAAAACTCTCTGCTCTGCTCCTGGCAATAATCTCAGCACGAAGAGTTTCAGAATTGGAGGCACTACTGGCAGTGGGACCTTCCATCATTTTCCACCAAGACACAGGGTGTCTTTAAGAACAAACCCTACTTTTATGCCAAAGGTGGTATCAAGTGTGGCTCTAAACCAAACTTCACTTGCCAACTTTCTATCCAAACCCACAGAATAAAGGGGAGAGACTTCTGCATTCTTTGGACATACACAGGCAGTTACTTGTATGTGGACAAAACGAAAGCTTTCAGGAAAACTGAGCAATTGTTTGTAGCATATGCTGCAGGAGCACAGGGAAAAGCCATTTCAAAATGGACCATTTCAGAATGGATAGGACACTGTATACGTTTCTGCTATACACACCATGGGAAAACTGTACCTCACAGCATTAGGTCTCATTCTACCAGGGCAACAGCCACTTCAACTGCCTACCTTAGAGGAGTACCTACCAAGGACATTTTGGAAGCAGCAACTTTGAGTTCTGTACATACCTTTACCAAGCATTACTATCTGCCTCTTTACTCTAAATCCAGAGCTGGCTTTGCCACTGCAGTGCTGCAGGGCCTTATAGCCACCCCTAATGCCTTATGGAACCAGCCACCCTATCTCAGCTTTGGGATTCTACCCAAGTGTAATGACTGCAGCAGTGTAACACTATGAACATAGTACAGTTTTGTACCTACCATAAATGTAGATGTTCAGGTGTATACACTGCTGCAGTCCAGGTTGCCCTCCCTCCTTCCCCTCTTACTTGCTGGTACATACCCAAGTCTTCTACCCTTTACTACCTATGGGGAGTATTTGCTGGTAACAATTTTTTTTGATTGCTTTTCATATGTAGGTTTTATTCGCAGTTTACATTGCCTACCTTTTTGGGAGCACCTGACATCTGGGGCAAGAAAAACTGAAGAAAATGGTGTCTGCTGCATCTTGTATACTCCTGTCGCACTAACGTCAGGGAAGAAGCGACAGCAACCGAACAGGACCAAGACTTTGGAACTCAGGCCGACTGAGGGACCGCCTGACGGCAGGATAACCCAAGTGTAATGACTGCAGCAGTGGTATACACTAACATCTACATTTATGGTAGGTACAAAACTGTACTTTTTGGTGTTAAGGCAGAGGAGGTGTTAAAGAAAATGGAGGACAAAGCTAAATCTATGCAAACTGTCAAAGATTTTTTTACAAGTACAGCCACCTAGGGTTAGTAGACACTGGCCAACAAAGAATTGGTCCTTTCCTGTGTCAGACAAACCTCAAAGGGGCAGATCCAGATGCCCTAGAGACCCCAGGCGCAAGGTTCCTACAGGTCGAAGCAATGGGGTGCTTCTACCTCCAAAGTTGAAGACAAATTGCAACCATGCAGGAAACTCCCAATGACTTCCCCCCTGCCTGCACCAAGCACTTATCTCCTGGCAGCACCCTTAAGGGGAAAATTAGCACTTTTTTTTTCGCAATTAGCATATAACCCAGGAAAAGTGGGTTCTAAATATTGTCAAGGGTACAAGTTCCATTTCTATATCCTGTCAAAGGCAAATGACTGGCCAGATCTGCCAAAAAAATCAGTGGGCAGAGGCACAAAAACAAGTCTCATCCCTCATGGACATGGGGGCCAATCAAGTAACAGAGCAGGGACAAGGATTTTACTAAAGACTATTCTTGGTACCCAGAAAGGACAAGACCTGGAGACCAATACTGGACCTATCTATTCTGAACACATTCCTGTATATACCAAAATTCAAGATGACTTCTGCCCATGCTGGGCAAGAACGCTTGGCTGGTAACTCTAGACCTAAGAGGCATACCTGCATGTCCCAATCAGACAATTATGCAGACGGTACCTCAGATTCAAGGCTGGCTCAATGCATTACCAATTCTCTGCACTGCCCTTTGACTTATCTACTGCGCCCAGGGTCTTTACAAAGTGCCTGGCACCAGTAATTGCATTCTGCAGGCAAAGGGAATACAAATATATCCTTACTTGGACGACTGTCTAATTCTAGCAGAGAACAAGGACATTCTTCTACAGCATCTGGCGTTTGTGAAAAGGCTTCTAACATGCCTAGGGTACACAGTCAACGAAAAAATTAAAACTAGTACCCTCTGAGAATATTCCTGGGTGCAAGCTTAAATGCAACTGCCCAGATAGCTTGCCTCACACCAGGCAAAGGCAACTGACTACCTTTTTCAAAATGTTGGCAACAAAAGCCCAGTTTTCTGCAAGAAAATTTCTGCAGGCTTTGGGCTTCATGGCATCTTGCATCCTACTAATTCCAGATGCAAGACTGCATATGAAGAAACTTCAATGGTACCTAAAAAGTGTTTGGGCTCAACATTGCCACAGCCTGGAAACCATGATTACTCTCCCTGCGACAGGAGTTTAAATGGGCGAAGGCTTGTCACAAAGGGACAGCCATCACATTGCCCCCAGCCAGGCAGACTAACAGATGCATCAGATTATGCCTGGGGGGCACACATGGCAGGAAGATGCATTCAGAGCACATGGTCCTCTGCTCAAATGCATCTACATATCAATCAAAAAGAGATGCTAGCTGTTCAGAATGCCCTGATAGCTTTCAAGGACCTACTTCATCCAGGACAACTACTGAGGGACAACACCACGGTCATGTGGTATATAAACAGGCAGGGGGGCACAATTTCTTACCCCCTTTGCAGACTAGCCATGACTTTGTGGGACACAGCATTAACTTATCAAGTACATCTGCAGGCACAATTCCTGCCAGGAAGGAAAAATACTCTGGCAGTCTGACTAAGCAGAAACCTCATGGATCCCCACGAGTGGCAGCTGGATCCACAAGTCTTCAGCATGATAGCAAAGAAATGGGGATGCCTGGGCATTGATCTATTTAGTTCCCCTCCCAACTTGCAACTAAAAAGATTCTGCACAAGGACTTATCACAAACAAGCATGGAAAGTGGACACCCTATCAGTATATGCCTTTTCCCCACTGCCTCTCCTCCCCAAGGTACTCCTAAAGGTCAGACAGGAGAAGCCAAAAATGATACATATTGCCCCAGACTGGCCCTGCCAGTACTAGTTTCCAATTCTAAAGAACTTGCCTCAATGCCCAGTTTTGGATCTTACCTCAATTACCTCATCTACTGTCCCAGCAAAACAATCAGATCCTGCACAGTCTACTCAGGACTTTAAAACCTGGCAGCATGGCGGATAATGTAGTCCTACAAAACACACCTCTCAGTAAAGCTGTGATGGATGTCATTTTGGAGGCCAGAAGGCCTAGTACTAGGAAATCTTATGCTGGAGGCCAGAAGGCCTAGTACTAGATAATCTTATGCTGGAAAATGGAAGAGATTCTGTACTTGGAACCAGGCACAAGGAACCGATGACAGCTGTGCCAAATATTCCTTAGATTTTGCAATAATCTGTTATCTTTTTCATCCATTAAAATTTATGCCTCTGCCATTTCGGCGCATTACAATACAGAGCTACCAGTCTTTTTTTCTCAACCCTTATTAAAACAGTACCTCAGAGGAGCCAAAAATTTAAGGCCTCCAAGGAGATCACCAATGCCTGCATGGGACCTCAACTATGTCTTGGAAAAACTAACCCTGCCTCTTTTTGAGCCAGCTGCTACTGCTGATGTAAAGTTTTTCTTGGAAAACAGCTCTGCTCCTAGCAGTAACTGATGCAAGATGAGTTTCAAAGCTTCAGGCACTCATGGCTGTGGAACCATATTTTTTTTCCAGACAGGGTCTCTCTGAGGACAAACCCAACATTTATGCCTAAGGTGGTGTCCAGTATGGCTCTTAACCAACCATTCATCTGCCAACTTTTTATCCAAATCAACAGAACAAGGGGGAGAATTCTGCCTTACACAGCTTAGATTCTACTTGGACAGAACCAAAGTTTTCAAAAGGACAGAACAATTACTAGTGGCATATGCTGCAGGATTACAAGGAAAGGCCATCTCAAAGCAGACTATTTCAAAGTGGATAGGCCACTGCATTAGTTTCTGCTACTTGTAAGGGCATTAGGCCACTTTCAGCCAGAGCTGCAGCCACTTCAGCGTTTCTCGGGGGAGTACCAACCAAGGACATTTTTAGAGGCTGCTACTTGGAGTTCAGTGCACACCTTTACAAAGCACTATCATCTGCCACTCTACTTTAAATCCAGGGCAGGCTTTGCCACTGCAGTTCTGCAGGGCCTCATAGCCGCTCCTAATGCTGTTTAGCTCCAGCCTCCCATCCATAGCTTTGGGACACTCTACCCAAATGTAATGACTGCAACCGTGAAACAATAAACATAGTAGTTGTGTACACTTACTGTAAATGTAGATGTTGGAGTGTATTCACTGTTGCAGTCCAGGTTACCCACCCGCCATCCCCCTTCTGATGGAACCTATGTGATGTATTTGCTTGTAGATGAAGGTAAAGTTTATATTGGTGCATGTATTTGTGTAAATTTTGGCTACCCTTTTAGGGGGCAAGAAAAACTAAAAATGGCGTCTGCCGCATCTTTTATACCCCTGACCATCTGACATCAGGGAAGGGGCGACAGCAGCCGACGCAGGACCCAGGACTTTGGAATTCAGGTCGACTGAGGGCAACCTGCCAGCAGGATTACCCAAATGCAATGACTGCAACAGTGAATACACTAACATCTACATTTATGGTAAGTGTACACAACTGTACTTTCTAGATGTTCTTCATCTCACATTGCTGCAGTCCTAACACTTGGGTAGTCCGCTGTCCCTCGGTCGGCCCGAATATCAGAGTATAAGGCTGATGTCGGTCAAGGCGCATTTGACTGACATCAGAACGTCAGGGTACAAATGCGCATGACCGACGTCATATCCTCAGTCTTTTTTGCCGCATGGTCCGATGCAGAAGCAGTGTTGCAAGTGCCGTTCGGCGTTCTGAAATATTTCGAATTCGGAGTTTCAGACCGAAGTCAGAGTTGGTTAAGTACCCCGTTGGGGAATATTTTGGTTTTTCCTTGCCTCAGTGGTTTACCGGATGTCAGAAAAAGTGAATAACTGTATTTCTTGTGGGAAACAGATACCGCATAGGGATTACCATAATTTGTGTATACCTTGTTTGGGACCTGAGCACGACGTTGTTGGGTGTCACTTTTGTGCTAGGTTCAGTAAACGCACTATAAAGCGAAGGTTGGATTGTGCCAGGTTGGTCTTTGGGAAGCGGTGCAATTACAATATGCCGTCTGATGCTCAGACGCCGGCTTCCTCAAAGAAGCGCAAGGACAAGGCAGTTAAACCTAGGTTAGAGGAGTCGTCCGAACCAGACGCCTGTTCTTTAGAGGCGTCAGTGGAACCGGTGGTTCCGACGGAGGCCTCTGGAGTCCCAGGGAGAAACTTTGTTTTTACAGGATGTGGCCTCCCAGGAGGCAGGTCAGGCTGTAGGGGCTTCTCAGATAACTGTACTCCCCTCCCTTCCTAAGGTGTGTAGGCCCTCTCTTTCTGCTTCCAAGGCTTCTCCTAGAGGCAGGTCTAGTTTTGCTTCTGTGGGTGTCCCTCCTAGTTCTTCAGGTTCTGTGCCCAAGAAGCACATGCTTAAAATGGCAGAAGATTTAATTACTTTAATTAGAGGCTCTATGCCCCCTCCTGATAAGAGGCCTAGGATGGAACCTGTGTTGGGGATTATGAGCAGGCTTCGGATGTGTCTGAGTCTTCGGCTGAAGACTTGCAGGAGTATTCTCATTATTCTGATTCTGATGTGGATGATTCTACTCCTTCTGCTTCTCCTCCTGAGGATTTTTCTTTTTCAGAGACCCTTCACTCCATGAGAGAGCATTTTAAATGGGAAGGTCAGGATTTCTCTGATTCCAGGAAAAGGCTTAGGGAATTTTGTTTTACCCCAGCATAGGCCTTTAGCTATACCTCCTGTTCTGAATGTGGTGGAAGATGTGTTTGCAGAGGCTTCTCTTAATCCTGATTCTTTGCCTCCTGCTCCTGTTAAACCAGATAGGTATTACAGGGTGCCTGAAGCTCATAAGTATCTTTTTAAGAGTCCTAGGGCAGACCCAGAAACTGTTAGCCAGGGGCCTAAGGGTGTTAAGGCTTCTGTTGTCAAGAATCCGGTTCCTGCAGATAGAGGCCAGGGCCTTGGATAGATGGGGAAAGAAAGTTTATACTACTTCCACTCTAGCCATGAGAGCTTTGAATTGCCAGTTTCACATGTTGAAATATCAAAATTATCTCCTTTCTCAGTTGAAATCTAAGGTTGATGCTCTGGCGGAAGGTATTGACTGTAAAGAGTTGCAAGATTTAGTGCATGTTTCTGAACAGGTGGGTAAGCATTCTTTGCAATGTGGTTTTGATGCTGTACAGGCCTCGTCTAGGGTGGCTGCCACTGGGTCAGTTCTTCGCAGGCATGCCTGGCTGAGGGATCAAAATTTATCTGACCATGTTAAAACTAGGATTTTGGATGCCCCTTTGCAATCTGATGTCTTGTTTGGTTCTCCTGTTGAGGCAGTTTTAAAGAAAATGGAAGACCAGGCTAAGTCTATGCAGACTGTTAAAGATTTTTTGCAGGTTCAGCCTCCAAAGTTTAGTAGAAATTGGCCTACTAAGGGGTGGGCGTATCCTTCTTATGATTCCCAGTCTAGGGGTAGATCTAGACGTGGCAGGGGCAGAGGTCAGGGCTCTTTCAGGCCTAGAACAGGGAGTTCTCCTGCACAGTCTTCGAGTGAGGGCAGGGGTCAGTCCTTTCGTAAACAGACCCAATGACCTACCTTTTCAGCTGCCAGAACCTTCTCGCCTGGCAGCACCTTTGGGAGGAAGGTTGGCACTTTTCAAAGAAAATTGGAGTTTGATTACCCAAGACAAATGGGTACTGGATATCATACATCACGGTTACAGGTTTTATTTCCATACCTTGCCTCCTTTCAAAGGCATGCCAGACATTCCTCCTCAACAAAGAATAGAGGCTCACAAGCAAATTTCACTGTTACTCCAAATAGGGGCCATACAGCCGGTTCCTATGCCAGAAAGGGGCCTAGGATTTTATTCTCGCCTGTTCCTAGTACCAAAGAAGGGGAACACGTGGAGACCAATTTTGGATTTATCTATCCTCAACACTTATCTGGACATTCCCAAGTTCAAAATGTTGACGTTGCAGCAGCTTTTACCTCTGCTGGGCAAAGATCATTGGATGGTAACTTTGGATCTCAAGGAGGCTTACCTTCATGTTCCTATCAGACTAAGTTGCAGGAAGTATCTGCGTTTTCGAGCTGGGACTTCTCACCATCAGTTCTCTGCATTGCCCTTTGGCTTATCTACTGCGCCCAGAGTGTTCACGAAAGTTCTGGCTCCAGTGATAGCTTTCTTCAGGCTAAAAGGAATACAGATCTATCCTTGTTTGGACGACTGCCTGATTCTGGCTCAAGGAAGGGAAGAGCTTCTTCATAATTTAGAATATGTGATAGCAGTGCTAAGATGCCTGGGGTATTCTGTGAACGAAATAGTCCAGTCTAGTACCCTCTCAGGACATGTGCTTTCTGGGTGTGAGACTGAATACAGCATCCCAGATGGCCTTTTTAACCCCGGACAAACAAGAGTCTATCCCTTTACTTCCATCAGCTATCTCATCAGTCCGGGCTGACTGCAAGGACAGTCCTTCAAGCCTTAGGGTTCATGGCATCTTGTATTCTGGTGCTTCCCAATGCCAAACTGCATATGAGGAAGCTACAATGGTATCTCAAAAATGTATGGACACAGCACTGCCAGGATCTGGACACTGTCATTCAAATACTACCTTGCATTCAAAAGGAATTTTTGTGGTGGGCTCAGGAATGTCACCTAAACAAGGGACTCTCTGTGACCCGGCCAGAGGAGAGTCAGATTTTAACGACAGATGCCTCGGACATAGCTTGGGGAGCTCATCTAAATGGAAAGTGGATACAAGACAAGTGGCCTGCCAGACTACAACATCTACATATCAACATGAAGATGTTAGCAGTCCAGTTTGCATTAATAGCTTTCAAGGATTTACTTCTTCCAGGGCAGGTGTTGATTCTAACAGACAACACAACTGTCATGTGGTACATCAACAAGCAAGGGGGAACACATTCTTATCCTCTATGCAGGCAAGCAATGATTTTGTGGGAGACTGCTCTCAGTTTACAACTACGTCTTCAGGCAAGGTTTCTGCCGGGAGCACAGAACTCCTTAGCAGATGTGTTAAGCAGACAAATCATGGATCCCCACGAGTGGAAACTGGATCTTCATGTATTTCAGAAATTGACAGTGTCCTGGGGAACTCCAGACATAGATCTGTTTGCTTCTCCACTAAACCACCAGCTGCCAAAGTTTTGCACGAAGCGGTTTCATCCCACAGCTTGGAAAGTGGATGCTCTTTCTTTCAGTTGGAAAAATCTTCATGTGTATGCCTTTCCACCTCTGCCTCTCCTCCCAAAGGTACTTCTGAAGGTCAGACAGGACAAGCCAAGGATGATTTTGATAGCTCCAGATTGGCCTCGACAGCACTGGTACCCACTACTGAGAAGTCTAGTACGGAAGCCTCCATGGCCTTTGCCTTTGATTCCACATCTGTTGTCCCAGGAGGACAGTCATTTGCTCAATGTCAAACTTCACTCTCTTCACCTAACAGCATGGCATATTCTGTTTTAAACCATAGAGGGTCTCAACTTCCACAACAAGTTTTGAATGTGATTTTGGAAGCTAGAAGGCCTAGTACAAGGAAAGTGTACGCAGATAAATGGAAGAGATTTTTATTTTGGAGTGCAGCTAAGGATTTGGATGTTTCTGAGCCTGATTTAAGTGTGGCTCTTCAATATCTTACTGAGTTATTGGACAAAGGTTTGTCCTTCTCTTCTATGAAGATTCATGCTGCAGCAATTTCAGCTCACTACGATTGTGACCCACCATTGTTCTCTCATCCTTTATTCAAGCAATTTCTTAGAGGGGCAAAGAATATAAGACCCCCACGGGCTCCTACTCCTGCTTGGGATCTCAATTTTGTGTTGGAGAAACTCACTCTACAACCTTTTGAGCCTGCAGCTACTGCTGAGTTAAAATATTTGTCATGGAAGACTGCTTTTTTGTTGGCCATTACCTCTGCAAGAAGGGTTTCTGAATTGCAGGCCCTTATGGCAGTTGAGCCTTTCTTAATTTTCCACAAGGATAGGGTATCTTTACGTACTAATCCTTCCTTTATGCCTAAAGTGGTTTCTAGTGTGGCTTTAAACCAAACTATTCATTTGCCTACTTTTTATGCAAATCCCCAAACTAAAGGGGAAAAGATTTTGCACACTTTAGATGTACACAGGCAGTTGCGATATTATTTGGACAGAACTAAAGGGTTCAGACAATCTCAGCAGTTATTAGTTTCTTTTGCTTTGTGCTCTCAGGGCAAGCCCGTGTCAAAACAAACTATTTAAGTGGATTGGATTTTGCATTGCTTTCTGTTATTCCCATGGCAAAGAGATTCCAGCTGGGATTAGACCTCATTCCACTAGGGCTACTGCCACTTCAACAGCTTTTTTGAGGGGGGTGGCTACTAAGGATATTTTGGAGGCAGCCACTTGGAGTTCAGTGCATACCTTCTCTAGGCATTACCACCTTCCACTGTACTCTAAATCCAGGGCTGGTTTTGCCACTGCTGTGTTGCAGGGCATTTTGGCAGCTCCTGCTTCATTATAGTTTAGCCATCCTCCCTTACCTCTGCTTTGGGATTCTACCCAAGTGTTAGGACTGCAGCAATGTGAGATGAAGAACATAGTACAGTTTTGTACCTACCATAAATGTAGATGTTCGAAGATCCACATTGCTGCAGTCCAATTTACCCTCCCTCCTTCCCCTCTGTTTGAGGTGGTTGTGTGGGTTGGGTTATCCATCTGAGGTATATTGCATTTTGTATATATTGTTTATATTATACATATTTTTGGTGTTAGGCTAGTTGGTTGTTTAGTTGTTGTCTATGGGTTTTGACCTTTCTTTTTAGGGTCTTCTGACATCTGGGGCAAGAAAAGACTGAGGATATGACGTCGGTCATGCGCATTTGTACCCTGACGTTCTGATGTCAGTCAAATGCGCCTTGACCGACGTCAGCCTTATACTCTGATATTCGGGCCGACCGAGGGACAGCGGACTACCCAAGTGTTAGGACTGCAGCAATGTGGATCTTCGAACATCTACATTTATGGTAGGTACAAAACTGTACTTTCCTCTGAGCCAGAGGCCTCTGGATGGTGGGGCTTTCGAGGTGATGTGTGCTATCTCCTAAGACTGCTCCTCTCTCAGGTCCTAGTACTTTTTCCCCCAAAAGTGCCAGTGTCAGTCTCTAACATTGCTTCCACTCAGGTGTGGAGCCCCAAAACCCAGGACACCCCATTGGGTGAAGCAGTCTCTTCCGCTCACTGGAGTACCTCTCTGAGGAGGTCCCTCTGAAGAGGTTATACAAGAGGAGGCATTTGGACTCCCTTGGAGTCTGTCCCATCTGAAACAGGCCTAAGAGAGAGAAGTCTCCAGTCACCCTCTGAGAATGTTTCCTTAGCAGACGTCCTAGAGATCCTCAGAGGTGGCTAGAAATCCAATCCTTCTGAGGTCTGTGTAGCTGGAGGCTTTCGGGTCTCACCCTTCCTTTTTGTCTTTCAACCAGCTCATGAACAGTCATTTGGACGTCGTGGGGCTCTGTTCAGTGGAGCTTGTTCCTAAGAGGCTGCACCCCCAGGGAGTCCCTCACTAAGTGTTCCAGTAGATGCTACGCACTGAATAGTCTCTCAGACAATGGACAGATACAGAAGGCGTATGTTTTCGTCAGCTTCCATTGCCCTTGGGTCGCTGAACTACCTGTCCCGTTTCACTAGACTTCAGAGGGATCTCCTGAAAGAGCTAGGAGATGGCCTTCCAAGGTTCTGCAGCTGCAGGGGTTTGGGATAGTGTCCTCCCAGCTCTCCACCTTAAACTCCATGGTAAACTCCTCCATGCGACTTTTGTGCAGCCGATGGAGCAAGTAGGGCAGTGGGTACAGGAAACTCCTAAAGGAGGCATTCCTGGATGCACTTGTGACTGCAGAATCTTTCAAGTCTTCCTTTAACACCCCTTTTCACAGCTCGTCCTTGTTCAGGCCAAAAGTGGAAGACTAACCAGGTGCGAGCAAGAAGGAAAGACTGTCATTGGAGTCTGTTTCTCCCTCCAAGGCCTTATCCCAAAGCCCAAAAGTTGGGGGGGTTCCGTAACTCCAAGAGCCTTCCCGGACACATGGTGATTCTTCCCCAGGGGCAGAGGGGGGGGCAGAGGGGGAATTAACAATGGAAGATGCTGACTGTCTGGCAGATGGTGGGGTCTGCAAAACCAGGGCGACTGGGATTCCTTCCTTGGTAGGCCTTTTCAGAGCTCCTGAAAGGAAGCCAGCCTGTCCTTTTGGAGGCGGGGGGGGGGGGGGGTCACTTGTATCCAAACGCCTGGCTAAAAATAACCAGACAAATGGGTATAAGCTATCGTATCCAGAGGTTACTACATACCCTTTTCCTCTCCCATTTAGAAAAAAGGTCTCTGTTCCACCCAGTCAAAGGGAACATGCATCCCTAGAAGTACAAAAGTTGCTAGAAGTCTTTCAAGGTGTCCCCGCAGACCAAATTGGATAAGGAACTTTAGTTTCTTTATAGTTCCAAAAAAACAGGGAACTAGAGGCCCATTCTGGATCTCAGCAGACTAAAGTCTGTCGAAGTCAAAGTTCTGGATGGTGACACTGCAGTCGATGCGCCCCTTTCTGGGGAAAGACAATTGGATGTGCTCGATAGAGGTCCAGGATGCATACTACTATAAAGATGGACAGGCAATCCAGGAGATGTTTTGTTTCACTGTTCTGCTTGCAGGTAGCCCTCAGTCAGCCTAATTAGTGTTGGGTCCTGCGTTGGTTGCTGTTTTCTCTTCCATGACGTCAGGTCATCGGGGGTATAAAGCAAGCAGCAGACGCCATTTTCTTTAGTCTTTCCTGCCAAGCGGTGCCTGAAGCCGAAGCATTTCACAAGTGCCAGTCAGCCGACCACTGAAATATTCGCATTTGAGTTTCAGAAGTGAAGTCTTTAATAAAAAAAAGTACCCCGTTGGTTACTTTTTTTCTTGCTTTTTACCGATGTCAAAGTTAATGATTGTATTACTTGTGGCAACCAAATACTTCATAAGGATTTCCATTTATACTGTATTCTTTGCCTAGGCCCTGATCACAATGTGCCTGGCTGTCGGTGTTGTGCTAGATTTAACCAACTCACTAAGCGTCTATTTTTGCATCTAAGTATTTTGGAAACTGATTTAACTACCCAGAGATGTCTTCCGATAGCAATCCAATTACTGGAGTACATTAAACGCAAAGAGAAGGACAGAGAAAGGCAGTCGAGATTCAAAACTGACTACAAAGCTTCTAAGCCAGTCGCCTGTACTCAGTGAGGCGCTTTCGCAGCCCCTGATACCCGCTACCTTAGAGTCGCAGGCCTCTACCGACACCCATGTGGAGTCGGGCATGCCACAACATACTCTAGATATTGGACCAACGGATGCATCTCCCTCGGATGGGTCCGGAGCCGCTGAGCAGGCACCGGAGTCTGAGGGTGTATTCAAACCTCAATATATTTATATCATACCGAAAGCTGCAAAGACACTTTCTAAAACTAAAACGCCTGAGCCACGTGCACAGGCCTCTATGCCTAAAAAAACATTATCAAAATGGCTGAAGACCTTATTACCTTGATCATCATCCCCCTCCAGACAAAAGGCCTAGGCAAGACGCTGACTGAATCTTCAGATCAGGTTTCTTTTTCTGATTCCTCTTCTGATCAGGAATTATCTTTACCTCCCTATGAGGATTCTGATGCTGAAGAGTCTATTTCATCTGCATCTCCTCCTGAGAATTATTCATTTGGAGAAACCTTGCGTACTTTGAGGGAGCATTTTCACTGGGAGCATTTTCACTGGGAGAGTCGCGACTTCTCAGAATCAAGAGGCTCTGATTTCCTTAAGCACAAGCCTTTAGCCACCCCCCCCCCCCCCTGTGTTAGACATTGTGGATGATGTTTTTAGGAGTCAAGCCTGATCTGACTCTACCTCTGGCTCCCAGTAAGCCTGACTGGTATTAGTCTCTGACTCTCATAAATTTTTATTTAGCAACTCTGTTGCTGATCCTGAAACTATTTCACAGGGTCCAAAGGGAGCGAAGGCCTCGACAGCAAAAAAACCCTACCCCCTCCGACAGATTAAAGGGCACTGGACAGATGGGGCAAAGAGGTTTATAAATCTGCAACCTTGGCAGTCGGTGCCTTAAACTGTCAATTTCATATGCTTAAGTACCAACATGTTATGGGATTGAAGCAGAAGATTATTTCAGAATGTGCAGAAAATAAGGAATTGCAGGAATTACATGCAGCTGAACAAGTTGGAAAGCATACTTTAAAATGAGAGAACCACATTGCAGAGGCCTCCTGCAGGGCCGCAGTTACTGGATCTGTGATTAGGAGGCATGCCTGGTTAAAGGAACAATTTGACTCGTGTTGAAGCTAAATTGTTAGATGCACCTTTACAGCATGATTCTCTGTTCGGTATTAAGGCAGAAGAGGTTTTAAAGAAAATGGAAGACAAAGCGAAGTCTATGCAACCTGTTAAAGATTTCCTACAAGTGCAGCCACCTAGAATCACAGTGGCCTACAAAAATTGGTCCTTTCCTGTGTCAGAGCTCAAAAGGGCAAATCCAGACGCCCTAAGAGTTCCAGATACCAGGCCCAAGACTCCTGAGGTCAAAGCAGTGGGGCGCATCCACCTCCAACTCTGGAGGAGACAAAGCGCAAACCTACAGAAAGCAATCTCAATGACTTCCCTCTACCCTACACCAAGCACTTATCTTTTGGCAGCACCCATAGGGGGAAAATTAGCACTTTTTGCTCAGAACTGGCAGTTAATAACCCAGGACAAGTGGGTACTGAACATTGTATCACAGGGATACAGATTCCATTTCCACACTCTGCCAATGACAAATGGTTGTCCAGACCTGCCAAAAAAACAATGGACAGGGGCTCGTGTTACACTGCTGCAGTCATTACACTTGGGTTATCCTGCAGTCAGGCGGTCCCGCAGTCTGCCAGAGTTCCAAAGTCTTGGTCCGGCGTTTGTGGTTGTCGCTTCTTCCCTGACTTAAGTGCGCCAGGGGTATAAAAGATGCATCAGACGCCATTTTCTTCAGTCTTTCTTGCTGTGCGGTGCCCAAAGCTGAAGCAGTTTGCAAGTGCCTGTCTGCCACCACCTGATATTTTCGAAGTCGAATTTCAGATCCGAAGTCTTCAATAAAGCCAAGTACCCCGTTGGGGAAACTTTTTTTTTTTTCTTGCCTCAGACCGATGTCAGAAAAAGTTAATTGTATTTCTTGTGGGAAGCAAATACCTCATAAGGACTTCCACTCTTACTGTATTCCATGCCTAGGCCCTGATCATGACGTCACTAGTCGGTTTTGTGCTAGATTTAACAAACGCACTATAAAAAGACGTTTTGATTTTGCTTTGCACTACTTTGACCGAAGGTTCAGTTATACTATGCTGTCGGATCAACCGACCGCAATACCGAAAACGCAAAGACAAGGATAAAGACAGGCATCAGAGGTCCAAAACAGACTACTACCTCTTCTAGGCCAGTCGCCGGTTCTTAGTGAGGCGCTTTCACAGCCCCTGACACCCGCTATTTCAGCCACAGGCCGTCTCTCTCCCACATGGAGACAACTAGGCCTCTGGAAACTCAAGGTACTGGGCCTATGGAAACTAATCCCTCAGATGGGTCAGGAGCCACTGAGCAGGCATGTGCTTTTGAGGGGGTTTTCAGACCTTCACAACTTTAAAGCAACAGCCAAGACAGAAATACCATTAAAGACAAAAGCAAGTACAGCATTCACCTGGACAGTTCTCCATGCCGAAGAAACAGATGCTTAAAATGGCAGACTACCTCATTACTCTAATCGGGGGTTCCCATCCACCTCCTGAGAAAAGGCCTAGGCAGAATGCAGACTGATTCCTCTGATCAGGTTTCCGTTTCCTCTTCAGTCCAGGGATACTCTACCCCCTTATGAGGACTCTGATGCTGAAGAATCTATCCCTTCAGCCTCTTCTCCAGAGTATTATTCTTTTGGGGAAACTTTACATACCATGAGGGAGCATTTCCATTGGAAAAGTCAGGATTACTCAGAATCCAAGAAAAGGCTCAGGGATTTCCTTTTATTGCCTCAGCACAGGCCCCTGGCTATTCCGCCTGTGCTAGATATTGTGGATGTGTTCTCTGAATCCGGCTTCTCTCCTGATTCTTTGCCCCCTGCACCAGCCAAGCCAGATTAGTCCCAGACTCAAGTTTCTTTATAAAAACCCTTCTGCTGATCCAGAAACTATTTCCCAAGGTCCAAAAGTGGTTAAGGCTTCCATTGCAGATCTCGTTTGCCGTGGCTGAGAAGCTTCAAGTGAAGAGCTCCTAGGCGTGGGTGAGAACTTTCTGGTTCATCAAACCTTAAGTCGGATTCAGATATTTTTTGTGTTTATTGACTCCCTAGTCATCGTATATTAGTTTAATTTTTTTTGTGGTAATTTTTGCCTTTATTTTTATTTCCCTCCCCCTTAGTGTGTGTTGTGTATTATGGCTGAAGGGCCCAAAGCCATATTCTCCAAGTGCACTGAGTGTGGCCATAAGCTTTCCCCAGCTGATGGCCACACTCAGTGTGTTCTTTGTCTGGGGGTGGCCCATTTGTCCACCAGCTGCCAAATTTGTGCAGCATTTAACCCCCGGGCCACCAGGGATAGGAGGAACAAGTTAATCCTGGCGGGATTATTACTGCAGGATTCTTCCTCCTCTCCCTCTAAAACACAGGCTGAGACCGTGGCCCCCAGGCCTTTGGACCCCCTACCCTGTCTGGGACTCTACCTTCCTCAGATTCTCAGGGTCAGGGGGACTCTTCCTCCTCTAGGGAGAGGAGGCACAAAGACAAAAGCATGAGTCACAAGAGGCAGGCTGAGACTCGTCCCTCAGCCCCGCCATCTAAAGTTGCGAGTCCCTCCATGAGGGCTTCTGGATCCTCTCCCTCTCTGCTCAGTTCGCCTTGATTCTCACCGGAGTATCTGTCTCCCTCGAGGTCTTTGAGGCGGCCCTCCCAGCCCACCTCTATCTCTTTTAGATCGACAAGGAGCCTGACCGCGGACGGATTGGATGATGGGTCGACTTTTTTGCAGACTCAAATGCAGATGGTGGTGCTCCTGCCCCCCCCCCCCCCCGGGGGGGGGGAGCAGCCCCTTTGCCCAGATACTTCTCTGATCCGGGCCATTTCGGAACCGGGGAGTTGGCACTGACAGTACCGGTTACTTTGCTGACTTTACTCTCTAGCTTGTCTGATCCTGGCTCTCTGGGCCTAGAGCTGAGTGTCTGATCCGTGGGGGTAGGTGCATCTTCGGCTCTGTTCAGGTTGGAGCACACTTCCCTCTCTGGTCCGACCGCTTCGGATACGACGCAGATCGTATCTGAGGGGGCTGCTTTCGGAGCCTAGGGAAAGCTGTTCGCCTTTGGCGTTTGAGGTAGTGAAGAGAGTTCTGTCAATCTTTCAGATCCCCGGTCCTGGCGACGGATCCTCCTGCCCCCTACGCATTTGGGTCTATCCTCCTCCATCTGGCCACTGGGACAGCCTGCACCAACACTAGTTAGTTCCCTTCGAGGAACAGAACCCCGTGGGTGAGCCCTCCTCGGATAGCCCTACCGAAGTCCCTCGCAAATGGAAGTGCAAAAGGAGGCACCTGGACTCTCCTGAGTCCCTCACGGAAGACACAGATTTGGATGAAGGTTCCCCAAGATCACCCCCTGAGGATATCTCCTTTGGAGACTTCATGGAAATGTTGCGAATTAGAGGGTGGTCTGCCAAAGAACCTTCCTCGGACGAGTCTTTCTGGAGGCGTTTGATGCAGGCCTGTCTACCTCCTGGGTTTCCCCCAGCTGACCCCTGGTAGACTTAATTACTACCAGGACGTGGAAGGAACCTGACACCGTGGAGCCAATTCCAAGAAGGCCAGATAAAATTCTTAGTCCTCCCTCGGATAGGCAGACTTGGTCTAAGGGTTCACCAGTAGATGCCGTGTTGGTGGCGGCTGCCACGAAGAAGGAACTAGCACAGGAGAGTTCCTCGGGCCATCCTCTGGATAAGGAATCTGATGTTGGACCGCATTGGAAAGCGGATGTTTGCTTCAGCCACCTTTTTTATAAGGGCACTCAACTACATGGCGCACGTCATCAGACTCCAGCGAGACTTGATAAAGGAATACGTTGGGGCTCCCCCAGAGTTCATGACGGCAGAGGAGAAGAGGACTTTCTCGACTTGCATGGCCACTCTAAAATCTATTTCTAACACGTCTATGCGGCTACTCTCCCATGCCATGGAGGGAGCGGCTAGAGCTAGCTGAGCAGGGGTTGCCTTGCGGCATTATGCCTGGCTCCGCCTTTGTGGTTTTGCAGAACCCTTCAAGGCGTCCTTCGCGAATGCGCCCTTTGGTTTTTCGCTCTTTGGCAAGACCATCTGCGTGACACTGGTCCAAAGCGAGGAGGACATGAAGATGCTGTCTGCTGTCTGAGTCCGCTTCTCTAATCCCCAAAGATCCTTCTCTAGGAATCGGAGGGAACAAAAGATGTGGTTCTGGAAGTCTCAGCAGTCCCGTCTAGCTTCGGACCCCTCTTCCTTCAGAGGCAGAGGACAAGGTGGACACTGGCCCAGAGGCAGAGGGGGGGCCGTGTAATTTCGGGTCTAGAGAACAGTTCTCGGACAGGCCCACGCAACAGCCCTGAGGGCTTACCAGACTGTCTCTCTCTGGAGACAGTTGGGGGCATCTGTCGGAGCACCTCCAAAATTGGGAGTCCATTGTGACTGGTGGGTGCTCCGAATCATATCCAGAGTTGCTCCATTCCTTTTCTAAGTCTTCCCCCTCCTATGAAGCGCCTCCCTGATGTCCCACCCGATCAAAGGGAGGCGGCAGCCTCGGAGATTTCGAAGCTGCTAGAAAAGAGCCATCCAGCACGTCTCCCCAGACCAGTTCGGATTGGGCAATTACTCCAGGTTCTTTTTAGTGCCGAAAAGGATGGGGGACTTGAGACCGATTCTAGACCTTTTTTCCCTGAACTAGTTCATTCCCAAAGAAAAGTTCCGGATGGTCACTCTGCAATCAATTCTCCCCCTTCTTCGGGAGAATGACTGGATGTGCTCCATAGATCTCAAGGATGTGTACTACCATATTCTTATGGACAGACGATCCAGGTGGTTTTTCCTCTTTCTGCTGGGAGCCAGTCATTATCAGTTCAGGGTTCTTCCGTTCGGCCTCTCCACAGCCCCCAGAGTGTTCACCAAGGTCATGGCAGTTGTTGCAGCCCACCTGAGACTCCAGGGCATTCAGGTCTTTCCGTACCTGGACCGGCTCCTCACCGCCTCCAACAGGCATCAGCTTTGTTCTGCCAGAGACTATTCTCACTCTTGCCCAGTGTCTGGGCATTTCAATAAACTTCCAAAAATCCTTCCTTCGTCCTGTACAGGTTCTGGAATTCATAGGGGGCCAAAATACTCTCCTCTGAGGCCCTTCTAACATCAGACAGCTTGAGCAGTATGGCACTTCAGTCCCCAGCTCCATCAGCAGAATTGGTGCTGTGAGCACTAGGCTGTATGGCGGCCACAATCAGTCTTTCCCTGCACGCACATCTGTGAATGAGAATTCTTCAGTGGGCCCTTCAAGTCCAGTGGTCTCTGCTACACCCCTTAGACACTCCTATTCCCTTGAGCAAAGTTTGCAGGGACTCCCTCTGGCTTAGCTCACAGGAGCTGCGGGAAGGGAGACCCTTTGTGATGCCTCAACCCCAAGCCACGTTTACCACGGGCACTTCTCGCCTCTGGTGGGGGCATTCTATGGGCAGAACCATCCAAGGCACGTGGACTCCCTTAGAGACCGCTCTGCATATCAATGTCCTGGAGATGAGGGCGGTGCTTCTAGCGTTGCAAGCTCTTCACTACATTCTTCCCCTGGGGACTATTGCAATACAGGCAGACAACATGGTGGTAGTCTGGTACATAAACAAGGAGGGACCAGATCTTATCCCCTTTGTCAGGAGGCCATGAGAGTTTGGGAATGGTCGATATCCACAGACCGTTTTCTGATAGCAATGCACATTCTGGGATGGTCCAATGTTCTTGCGGACAAGCTGAGTTGCTTGATCCTCACACCTTACGAGTGGTCTCTGAACCAGTCAGTAGCGAAACAGATTTTCCTCAAATGGGGTTGACCTGGCTGCGATCTTTTTGCTTCTCCGTTAAACGAAGTGCAGCGATTTTTGCTCTAATTCCCCCACTAGGGGAGAGCCCCAGATGCTCTGGTTCACACTTGGCCACCCGGTCTCCTCTATGCTTACCCCCTCTTCCTCTCGAAGAAATTCCTACAGAAAGCACGTCTGTTGGGGAGCAAGGTTATCCTCATAGCCCGATTCTGGCCTTGCCAGATCTGGTTCCCTTATCTGCGGTCTCAGTGTAGTTCCTCCTTGGATCCCATCCCAGATCTGATTTTGCATCGTGCGGGATTGCAACCCCCAAACTTGGAAAACCTCAAGCTCGCGGCTTGGTTGATCCAGTTCCACTGATGGCAAGGACTCCCGGTATCTCCTCACCAGTGAAAGCCATTCTGGTATCAGCGCACAAACCTACCACCAGAAAAATTTACAGTAGTAAGTGGAAGTGTTTTTCCATCTGGGCTAGAGACAAGGGTTTGGATCCTTTTACCATCCCTATCCCGACTGTTCTTGAATTCTTGTCACATTTTTCATCAAGGAGCCAGTGCATCTACAGTTAAAGTACAGTTGGCAGCCATCTCTCATTTTCACATAGGAGATGAGCTGTGATCGTTGGCTTCCGCAAAAATATGCAAAACGTTTTTGACATAAATTTTTCTGTTGAAGCCGCCAGTTAATGCCTGCAGAACCAAGGTCAGATCCCATGGTGGAACCGCAGTCTTAACGAGTCCGCCCTTCAAATCAGCTGCCTCGGTTCAATTAAAATTTTTATCCTGGAAAACAGCCTTTCTGATCGCTATTACGTCAGCAAGGAGGGTTTCAGAACTTCAAGCGCCTTTGCATGAGACCCCCTTATCTAATTTTTCATAAGGATAGTGTCTCAGGACCAACCCCTCCTTTCTGCCCAAAGTGGCCTCTGAATCAAATATTAATCAGTCGATTAATTTGCCAGTGTGTTTTCCCAACTTCCAGAACAAAGAGGAATATAACTTACACAAATTGGACGTACATAGACAACTGCGCTTTTACTTGCACAGGACGAAGGCTACTCGCAGGTCTGATCAATTGTGTCCTTTGCCAAACCATCCTTGGGTAAGGCCATTACCAAAGTTACTTTAGCAAACTAGATTTCGCAATGCATTATTCATGCTTATTTAGCCTCAGGGAAACCTACTCCTTCCGGAGTGCATGCCCATTCAACTCGTTCCATAGCTACTTCTGCAGCGTTTTGGTCCAGAGTTCCTCTGGATGATGTATGTTCAGCAGCTACTTGGTCCTCTTCTCATACATTCATTTCTCATTATAAATTGGATATGATATCCAGGAATAGGGCTTCCTTTGGCTCCGCGGTGCTCTGGAATATCCTTCCTTGAGGACCTCCCAGGGTTTTTTTAGGTAGTTGGAGACTGTCCCACAGGTTGCAGAACAAATGAAGTAACTACTTCAGATTGTTATGTACTCACCAGAACGTTCCATCTGAGTAGGTACTTCATTTGTCTGCAACCGACCCTCCCCCCCTCCATGCCCCCTATCCCATATCCTGCTTCCTGACTGACATTTGTTCATGCAGTTAGGCAGTAGGTTATGGTCCTCGGTCGAGGGTCTTTGTTGGTATAGGCAAACTAGATCTGGGGAAAGGGAGTATGTAGCAGGGGGTTATGGGTAAGGGGAGGAGCTAGGAGCTCTGATCTTTTAGCTAGTAAAGCTGCCGGCTCGGATCCGATACAGGTTGCGGACAAATGAAGTACCTACTCAGATGGAACGTTATGGCGAGTACATAACTTCTTTATGCTTTGGATTACGCCTGGGGAGCACACATGGCAGGAAAATGCATTCAAGGCAAGTGGACCACAGACCAGATGCATCTTCACATCAGTCAAAAAGATGTTGGCTGTTCAAAATGCCCTAACAGCTTTAAAGGACCTTCTGCATCCAGGACAATTGGACAACACCACAGTAATGTGGTACATAAACAAGCAAGGGGGCACTCATTCTTATCCCCTATGCAGGCAAGCCATGACCTTGTGGAACAAAACTCTAACGTATCAAGTTCACCTGCAAGCACAATTCCTGCCAGGAAAGAAAAATACTTTGGCAGACGATCTAAGTAGAAATATCATGGACCCTCACGAATGGAAATTGAATCCACAAATCTTCAGCATGGTAATGCAAAAATGGGGATGCCCAGACGTAGATCTTTTTGCCTCCCCACTGAATTGCCAACTACAAAAATTCTGCACAAGGACTTACCGCAAACAAGCATAGAAAGTGGATGCTCTTTTTTTCAGTTGGAAAAACCTAAAAATGTATGCCTTCCCGCCACTGCATCTCCTTTCAAAGGTACTCCTAAAAGCCAGACAAGAAACAGATGATCCTGATTGCTCCAGACTGGCCACGCCAGCACTGGTACCCTATCTTAAGGAACTTGGCTCAAGGCCCACCATGGATTTTGCCTCAAATTCCACACCTGACTCAACAAAACAATCTGATCCTGCACGGTCAGCTCAAAACCCTAAACCTGCCTGCATGGCAGATTCATTAGTCAAACAGGCAACACCTCTCTAAAGCTGTTATGGATGTTGTTTGAGGCCAGGAGGCCTAGCACCAGGAAAGCTTACTCAAAAATGGAAGAGATTCTGCACCTGGAACCAGGCTCAAAGCCTTGACCCGCTTTTTCCAAACACTCCTCAGATTTTACAATACTCTGTCCAGCATCTGTTAAGGCCTATCCTTCTCATCAGTCAAGATCCACGCCTCTGCCATTTCAGCACATTACAACATGGATCCTCCTTTATTCTTTCATCCCTTGCTAAAGCAGTACCTCAGAGGGGCTAAAAACGTAAGACCGCACTGGAGAGCACCAACACCAACTTGGGACCTCAATTTCGTTTTGGAAAAACTGACCCTGCCACTTTTTGAGCCAGCCAATACAGCCGATCTAAAATTTTTATGGAAAACCGCTCTGCTCCTGGCAGTAACTTCAGCACGAAGAGTCTCTGAGCTACAGGCATTAATGGCAGTGGAACCTTTTATAATTTTTCATCAGGACAGGGTTTCTTTAAGGACAAACCCTACCTTTATGCCAAAGGTGGTATCTAGTGTGGCTCTTAACCAGACCATCCATTTGCCAGCTTTTTATCCAAACCCCCAGAATAAAGGGGAGAAACTTCTGCATTCCTTGGACATACACAGGCAACTACGCTTCTACTTGGACAAAAAAAGCTTTCAGGAAAACTGAGCAACTGTTTGTAGCATATGCTGCAGGATCACAGGGCATGGCCATCTCAAAGCAGACTATATCCAAATGGGTAGGACGCTGTATTCGTTACTGCTACACACAGCATGGAAAATCAGTCCCAAATAACATTAGGCCACATTCCACCAGGGTAACAGCCACTTCAACAGCCTTTCTCAGAGGAGTACCTACCAAGGACATTTTGGAGGCTGCAACTTGGAGTTCAGTGCACACCTTTACCAAGCATTACCACCTGCCTCTTTACTCTAAATCCAGAGCAGGATTTGCCACTGCAGTTCTGCAGGGCCTCGTAGCCAATCCTCTCTCTAGACCAGCCACCCAACCTTAGCTTTGGGATTCTACCCAAGTGTAACGACTGCAGCAGTGTAACACTAACATAATACAGTTTTGTACCTACCATAAATGTAGATGTTAGTGTTCACACTGCTGCAGTCCAGGTTACCCTTCCTCCATCCCCTCTGAACTAGCTGGACTTATCTATACCTTTCTATCCTATACAACCTTTGTGGTGTATTTGCTTGTAACTGAAGGTATTTTTATTTTACGTATATTTTTTATTAGCAATATGTATTGCCTACCTACTTGGGGGCACCTGACATCTGGGGCAAGAAAAACTGAAGAAAATGGCGTCTGATGCATCTTGTATACTCCTGGTGCACTGACATCAGGGAAGAAGCGACGGCAACCGACGCCAGACCAAGACTTTGGAACTCTGGCCGACTGCAGGACCGCCTGACAGCAAGATAACCCAAGTGTAATGACTGCAGCAGTGTAAACACACTAACATCTACATCTATGGTAGGTTCAAAACTGTACTTTGTCCCTCATGGATTTGGGGGCCATTCAGACAGTACCAGAACAGGAAAAAGGACAGTTTTTACTCTAGTGTTCTTGGTACTCAGAAAGGACAAGGCCTGGCGGCCAATACTGGATTTATCGATTTTGAACACCTACCTGGACATTCCAAAATTCAAAATGCTCACTTTGCAACAGCTTCTGCCCATGCCGGGCAAGAATGCTTGGCTGGTGACTTTAGACTTAAGAGGCATACCTGCATGTCCCAATAAGACAGTCGTGCAGAAGTTACCTCAGATTCAAGTCTGGCTTAATGCATTACAAATTCTCTGCACTGCCCTTTGGCTTATCTACTGCTCCCAAGGTCTTTACAAAGTGCCTGGCACCAGTAATTGCATTTTGCAGACAAAGTATTGAAATATATCCTTACTTGGATGACTCTCATTCAAGCAGAGAACAAGGACACTCTTCTATGACACCATTTGGAAAAGGCTTGTAGCATGCCTCTAGAGTATACCGTAAACTAAAAGAAATCACAACTGGTACCCCCTCAAAAGATTGCATTCCTGGGTGCAAGCTTGCATACAACTGCCCAGATGGCTTACTTCACGTCAGACACAGGCAACTGACTACTTGCTTCAAACTGATGGCAACAAAAAAGTCTTCTGCAAGACTAATTCTGCAGGCTCTGTGCTTCATGGCATCATACTAATTCCATATGTAAGGCTGCATATGAGGAAACTTCAATGGTACCTAAAAAGTTTTATGGAGTCAACATTCAGACAGTCTGGAAACGATGATTCCTCTCATCCCCTGTCTGCAACAGGAATTCCTATGGTGGGCAAAGGCCTGTCACCAAAACATGAGACTGCCCTTTACTGTACCCCATGCCAGCCAAACCTTAACAGACTCATCCGATTATGCCTGGGGGGCCCACATGGCAGGAAGATGCATTCAGGGCATATGGGCACCAAATCAAATGCATCTACATATCAACCAGAAAGAGATGCAAGCTGTTCAAAATGCCCTAACAGCCTTCAAGGACTTCATCCAGGACAACGCCACAGTCATGTGGTATATAAATAAGGGGGCACACTCATACCCCCTTTGCAGATTAGCCATGGCACTGGGGGGGACAGCTTTGACCTACCAAATAAATCTTCAAGCTCAATTCCTGCCAGGAAAACAGAACGCTGTCAGACTACTTAAGCAGAAACCTTATGGATACTCACGAGTGGAAACTAAAGTATTCAGCATAATAACAGAGAAATGGAGCCCAGACAGATCTATTTGCCTCTCCTCAAAATTATCAATTGAAAAGTTTCTGCACAAGAACTTAACACAGACTAGCATGGAAAGTGGGCACCCTATCATTCAGTTGGAAAAACCTGTCAGTTTACGCCTTTCCTCCTCTTCTACCCAAGGTCCTCAGACAAGAGAAGCCAAAGATATTTGCCCCGGACTGGCCTAATACTGGTACCCAATCCTAAAACTTGTCTCCATACCCAGTGTGGGCCTTGCCTCAAAGACCAGACAAGAGAAGCCAAAGATATTTGCCCCGGACTGGCCTAATACTGGTACCCAATCCTAAAACTTGTCTCCATACCCAGTGTGGGCCTTGCCTCAAAGACCACAACTACTGTCCCAGCAAAACCAGGTCATGCACAATCAACTACAGACTCTGAACCTGGCAGCATGGCTAATCATGTAATCATACGAACAACACCTCTCAGTAAAGCTGTGATGGATGTCATTTTGGAAGCCAGAAGGCCTAGTACTAGAAAATCTTATGCTGACAAATGGAAGAGATTCTGTGCTTGGAATAAAGTACAAGGAACTGATGCAGCAGAACCACGTTCCTCAGATTTTACAATACTTAAGCCTTTGTCAAGCATCTCGGTTATCTTTCTCATCAATCAAAATCCATACCTCTGCCATTTCGGCTCATTACAATACAGGGCCACCAATCTTTTCTCATCCTTTTACTAAAGCCGTATCTCGGAGGAGCCAAAAACCTAAGGCCTCTAAGATCGCCATTACCTGCATGGGACCTCAATTGTGTTGGAAAAGCGCAGCCTGCCTCCATTTGAACCAGCTGCTACCTCTGATGTAAAGTTCTTATCATGGAAGATGGCTCTGCTACTAGCAATTATTTCAGCGAGAAGAGTTTCAGAGCTGCAGACCCTCATGGCTGTAGAGCCTTTTTAGCATTTTACTCGCAGGGCGTCTGAGGACAAATCCTACTTTTATGCCTAAGGTGGTTTCCAGTGTGGCTCTTAAGCAAACAATTCATCTGCCAACTTTTTATCCAAATCCGCAGAAAGGGGAGAATTCTGCATTCCTTGGACGTACACGGACAGCTAAGATTCAACTTTAGCAGGACAAAAGCTCTAAGAAAATTGAGCAATTACTAGTGACATATGCTCTCAAAGCATCCAATTTCAAAGTGGATAAGCCACTGCATTCTTTTCTGCTACTTACACCATAGTAAACCTGTGCCCAAGGGCATTAGGTCTCATTCCACCAGAGCTGCAGCTACTTTGGCAGCCTTTCTGAGTACCAACCAAAGACATTCTAGAGGCTGTTACTTGAGTTCTGTTCACACCTTTACAAAGCATTACCATTTGCCACTCTACTCAATTCCAGGGCAGGCTTTGCCACTGCAGTGCTGCAGGGTCTTATAGCCGCACCTAATGCTGTTTATCCTCCCAACCATAGCTTTGGGATTCTACCCAAATGTAATGACTAACAGTGAAACATGAACATAGTACAGTTGTGTACACTTAACATAAATGTAGATGTTAGTGTATTAACTGTTGCAATCCAGGTTACCCCCCCACCATCCCCCTGTCATTCTACAGTTTATTTCCTTTATCTTCTACAACCTATGTGGTGTATTTGCTTTTAGATGAAAGTAAAGTTTATATTGATGCATGTATATATATGTATTTGTGTGTGTAAAATATGTATATACGTGTGTGTGTGTGTGTGTAACTTGCTACCTTTTTGGGGGCAAGAAAAACTAAAGAAAATGGCATCTGCTGCATGTTTTATACCCCTAACGACCCAACGTCATGGAAGAGAAGACTGCAACCGATGCAGGACCCAACACTTTGGAATTCGGCCAACTGAGGGCAACCTGCCAGCAGATTACCCAAATGTAATGACTGCAACAGGGAATACACAACATCTACATTTATGGTAAGTGTACACAACTGTACTTTTCTCTGACCAGGATTTTCCCTTGCCTACCTATGAGGATTCTGATGCTGAGGATTCTATTCCTTCTGCTGCCGCCGCCCCCCCCGAGGATTTCTTTTTGTGAAACCTTGCATACTCTTGGAGCATTTTTCGTTGGGGAAAGTCAGGATTTCTCTTATAAAAAGAGGCTTGGGGATTTCTTAGTCCTGCCCAGCACAGGCCTTTAGCTATTCCTCCTGTACTGGACATTGTAGATGCCTTTTCGGAATCTAGCATGGCCCCTACCTCCAGAAAACCTGATGGATATTACAGGGTTCCTGACGCAAGTTCATTTTCAAGTCCTACTGCGGATCCTGAAACTGTTTCACAGGGACCCAAGGGCATTAAAGCTACTACTGCCAAAAATCCTACTCCCTCTGATAGACTCCAGGGTGCTGGATAGATGAGGTAAGAAGGTATACATGTCTGCAACTTTGGCCCTTTGGCCATTAGGGCCTTGAATTGCCAATTTCATTTGTTAAAGCATCAGCTGCTTAGTATTGGATTGCTTAAACAGAAAATTGTTTCCTGATTGTGTTGAAAATAAGGATTTACAGGATTTAATGCATTCTGCTGAACAAGTTTGTAAACATACATTGCAATGTGGTTTTGATTCACTAGAGGTATTTTGCAGGGCTGCAGTAACTGGGTCTGAACTTAGAAGGCATGCTTGGCTTAAGGAGCAATCCTTGCCAGATTGTTAAAACGAAATTACTGGATGCTCCCTTAAATCAGGACCTCCTGTTTGGCAACAGGGCAGAAGTTCTTAAAAAGATATAGGAAAAAGCAAAATCTATTCAACTTGTTAAAGATTTTTACAAGTTCAACCTCCAAGATTTAGTAGGCATTGGCCTATGAATTGGTCCTTTCCTGCCTCTTCCAGACCTTCAGTCCAAACCCAGGTCCAGCAGTGCACCAGGCTTCAGTCCCATGGGACGCACAGGACTAAGCAGTGAAGGGGGCCTCCTTATCCAAATCTGGGAGTAATAAAACTCCCCTATGGTAAACTCTGACTTCTTTTTAAAACTTCCAAGTACTTTGCAACTGACTGCCCCTTTGGGGGGGGGAGATTGAACTTCATGCAAAGAACTGGGAACTCGTTAGAGGACAGATGGGTTTTAAATAGTGTCCCAAGGATGCAGATTTCACTTACACCCGTTACCAACTCCAAGCGGTTGGCTGGCTCTACCTCCAAATCAGTGGGCAGAGGCCCAAAAGCAAGTAATCACACACAAGCATGGGGGCTATTCACTTGGTACCAGAAGAAGAAAAGGGACAAGGTTTCTACTCTAAATTTTTCCCGGTACCCAGAAAAGACCATTTGACGTCCTATCCTGGACCTGCCTATTCTAAACACCTTTTTGGGGATTCCAAAATTCAAGATGCTGACTTCACCAGTTGCTTCCTATGCTAAGCAAAGATGCCTGGTTGGCAACACTAAATTTAAAGGAAGCATACCTGCACTTCCCAATCAGGGAATCTTGCAGAATGTACCTACTCTTCAAAGCAGGCTACACACACTATCCGTTCTCTGCACTGCCCTCTGGCTTATCTACTGCGCCCAGAATATTCAGTGCCTAGCTCATTGCGTTTTGCAGGCAAAGAAATATTAAAATATATCAATACCTGGATGATTTGTCTAATTCAGGCAGAAAACAGGACATAATTTTGAATCTGGCTTTTGTGCAAAGGGTGCAACTTGTCTGGGGTGCACCAAAAATGAAAAGAAATCACACCTGGTACCCTGTCAACATTATATCCCTGGGAGCAAGCTTGAATACAACTTCCCAGATGGCTTTCCTCACGCCAGAGAAGCAATTTCACTTGACAACCTACTTCAGACAACAAGTGGTCACAAAACCCTGTTATCTGAAGGCAAATACTAAAAGCTTTTGGGTTCTTGGCCTCCTGTATTCTCATAATTCCATATGCAAGACTGCATATGAGGAAACTACAATGGCATCTAAAAAGCCTATGGTGTCAACATTCTCAGGATCTAGAAGCAATGATTCCTATCATTCCTTGTCTATGCCTAGAGTTCCTTTGGTGGGCAGAGGTCTGCCACCAAAACAAGGGACTACCATTCACACTAACCCTTGCCGCCCAAACCGTAATGGACTCATCAGACTATGCATGGGGGCGGGGGGGGGGGGGGTGTGTGCACCTGGCAGAGAAGTGCATTCAAGGCAAATGGAACCCAATTGAAATTTTATTTTACATTTGTTGACTGGGGTAGCCCGACTGGATGCATGTCCATTTTCAGCAGAGGCCCGGTGAGAAGGGCTCCAAGGGTAAGCAGATACAGCATTACATAATACCAGCATTACATATTACAGACTATTTACAGAGATTACATAAGCAAGTTACTTCCACAGGTTAGTTAATCCTGAGCACAAGTCATGATTAAATGAAATTGCACAGTAAACTGGTTAACGGATTTTTACACATTCTAGAGAGAGTTGGCCAGGCTTGATACATTGACATAGCCAGTTAAGTGACAAATGTTGTTAGTCTAGTTTTAAATTTTCCTAAGGTGGAAAGTAAGGTAATATCAGCTGAAGAGAGTTCCAGGATCTACTTAGAGTTTGCAAAGAGAATCACCGGCTGTGTTAATTTTGCTAGTTTGAATTAGTAGTTAGAGGATCGAAGCGGTCTAGGATTGTTATAGGGGGTGATAATATTTTTTTTTAAGTGCAGGAGTATTGTCCGAATTATAGAGGTTTTTATAGGCCATAATCAGTTGGTTATACTGGATTAGGCTGGGTAGTTCAAGCCATCCAAGCTGATTTAGATTGATGCAATGTGTCCTAAAAGGCAGCCCATTGGCAAACTTGGCAATGTGGTTGTAGCAAATTGAGAGTTTAAGGAGTCTTGTTTAAATTCGAGAGTAGAGGGGATGCATACAGAAGGGTTGAAAGAAGGTGAGAGCAAGCTATGGCAATTTTAGCTGGAGGGGTTAGGAAGGCTTTTATTCTGTAAAGTGACCCTAGTTTTTTGATTTTGATAGTTTGGTTAACATGTAGGTCAAATTATAGATAGTCTATGGTGACACCTAATAGTTTTGTAGATGGGTCAGGGGAGATTATTGTGCCATCATTTTATTTCATGGTAAAGGTGAAAGCGGTAGACCTACGTGTTGGTGAAAATAACAGCATTTTAGTTTTTTTGGGATTTAGGATCAGACTATGTTCAGAAAGCCAGTTTTCTATTGTATTAAAGGTGGTCTGGGTAGCTGACAATAACTCTACTGGCGATGTGGCTGAGCAAATCAGAGTAGAGTTGTCAGCATATTGGATACAGCTGACTTTTGGGATGACAGTATAAAGGTAGTTAATGAAGATGGAGAACAGCACCTTCACATCAAAAAGAAATGTTAGCTGTACAGAATGACAGCCTTCAAGGACCACATTCTTCCAGGGCAATTTATGGTAAAGACAGAACACCGCTGTTCTGTGGTACATAAGCAGGAGGGTACACATTCTTACCCCCTCTGCAGACTAGCCATGGCATTGTGGAACACAGCCTTGAGCTACCAAGTGCATCTACAAGCTCAATTCCTGCCAGGGTAACTTAACTGGCAGACGGGCTAAGCAGAAACCTCATGGACCCACATGAGTGGAAACTGGAACCAAGGATTTTCAACATGTTGACAAGCAAATGGAGCCCAGATATAGACCTGTTTGCCTCCCGCCAGAACTAACAATTGGAAAAATTTTGTGCAGGGACTCACCGCAGACCAGCTTGGAAGGTGGATGCTCTGTCCTTCAGCTTGAAAAACCTGTCCGTTTATGCCTTTCCCCCTCTGCTGTCAAGTACTACTGAATATCAAACAAGACAAACTAAGGATGATTTTGAGTACACCAGCCTGGCCACGCCAACACTGGTATTCCCTCCTGTGCAATGTTGCTATTTGCCCCATGGCACCTGCCTCAGACTCCTACCCTGCTGTCTCAGCAGCAGAACCAGATTCTGCACCCTCTGCTTCACTGAACCTAACAGCCTGCCTAATTATCTAAGCTCTCCTTTACCATCCCTCCGTAAACTAGTGATGGATGTCATTTGAGGCAAGGGGGCCTAGTTCTAGAAAATCATATGCTGAAAAATGGAAAAGATTCTGTGCTTGGAACCAAGCTCAAGGTATGGTCACAGCAGTGCCCAATTTACCTCTGATTTTTACTAAACTGAGATGCTTCACAAGGGTCTGTCTTTTTCCTCAATTCAGCTCAGCCATTTCAGCTTATAGCAGAACCTTCCCTCTTTTTTTCTCGTCCACTGCTCAAGCAGTCCTTCAGAGGGGCCAAAGATTTAAGACCACCCAGGAGAGCTAACTCCAGCCTGGGACCTTAACTTTTGTATTGGAGAAACTCACCCTTCCTCCTTTCGAGCCAGCTGCTACTGCAGATTTAAACTTCCGTTCTTGGAAAACTGCTTCCCTTTTAGCCATCACTTCAGCAAGAAGGGTATCTGAATTACAGGCCCTAATGGCAGTGTAGCCTTTCATAATCTATGGCAGTGTAGCCTTTCATAATCTTTCATGAGGACAGGGTGTCCCTCAGGACCAATCCCTCTTTCATGCCAAAGGTGGTATCCAGTGTGGCCTTTAATCAGTCCATTCATTTGCTAACCTTTCCTAGTCCACAGAACAAAGGGGAATAGATATGCACTCATTAGATGTGCACAGACAACGTAGAGGCTACTTGGACAGGGCTAAACCTCAAAGGAAATCTGAACTGGTGGCAATTGCTGCAGGGACAGAGGAAGGCTATTTCAAAGCAAAACCTTTCCAAATGGATAGGCCATTGCATTTATTTCTGCTGTAAGCACTAGGGAAAACCTATCCCACAGGGGATTAGACCCCACTCAACCAGGGCTGCATCTACCTCTACAGCCTTTCTCAGGCGTACATACCAGGGACATCCTAGAAGCTGCTACCTGGAGTTCTGTACATACTTTCACCACACATTACCATTTGCCAATTTTCTCTAAATCCAGAGCTGGCTTTGCCACTGCAGTTTTGCAGGGCCTTGTAGCTGGTCCTAATGCTATTTAAATTCCTCCTCCTTGGCTTTGGGAATCTACCCAAATGTAGTGACTGCAACAGTGAAACACTAAGAACATAGTACAGATGTTTTAACTTGCACTCTTAACATCTACATTTATTGTATTCACTGTTGCAGTCCTAATTACCCTCCCTCCAGCCCCCTGACTTTGTTATACCTCTTCTCTCCTTTACTATACTTAGAAACTTTTTGGTGCATTTGTTTTTTTTTTTTTTTTTTAAGGTATGACATCTGGGGCAAGAAAAACTGATGTAATGGTGTCTGCTGCATGCTTTATACCCCTGACTACCTGAATTCACGGAACATGAGACTGCAACCGACGCAGGACCCAAGACTTTGATAATCAGGCAGACTGAGGGCTACTGCAAGCAGATAACCCAAATGTAATGACTGCAAACATGCAGACTATGCATGGGGGGCGCACCTGGCAGGGAAGTGCATTCAGGGCAAATTGATCCCAATTCAAATGCACTTTCACATCAATCATAAAGAAATGTTAGCTGTAAAGAATGCTCTGACAGCCTTCAAGGACCACATTCTTCCGGGACAATTAATGGTAAAGACTGACAGTACCACTATTATGTGGTACATAAGCAGGTGGGTACACATTCTTACCCCCTCTGCAGACTAGCCATGGCGTTGTGGAACCTGAAAGCTAAAGTCACTGGCAGACAACCCTAGCAGAAATTTCATGGACCCACACGAATGGAAGCCAAAAATCAACCTCTCGAGCAAATGGACTCTGGAGAGACCTTTTTTGCCTCCCCTCAGAACTACCAATTGGACAAATTCTGCACAAGAACTTCCCACAGTCAAGCTTGGGAAGTGGATTCCCTGTCCTTTACCTGGGAAAGCCTGTGTATGCTTTTCCCCTTCTGCCTCTCCTCTCGAAGGTTCTGCTAAAGATCAAAAGGACAAGCCAAGGGCAATACTGTCTGCACCAGACTGGCCATGCCAGCACTGGTTACCCCCTCTTGCGCAGTGACACTGCTGGAACCATGGCACCTGCCTCAGACTCCTTCCCTGCTTTCCCAGCAGGCGAGCCAATTTCTGCACTCTGCTTCAAACTCTGAACCTTGCACCCTGGCTAATTCCTTGCTCTCCAATAGCATCTTTCCGTAAGCAGGTGCTCTGTCATTCTGAAGGCAAGGAGGCCTAGTGCTAGAAAATCCTCCAAGTGGAAAAGTTTACCCTTCCTGGAGCAAGACTGAGGATGGGCACAATGGTGCCCAGCTTACCTCATTCTTCATTACTTAATAGAAATGCTCCACAAGGGCCTGTTCTCCTCGCCAGTTAAAATTCATGCCTCTGCCATTTCAGCACATTATAATACTGAACCCACCCCTCTCACCCCCTGCTAAAGCAATTCCTCAGAGGGGCTAAAAAATTAAGACCCCCCCCCCCCCCGGAGAGCCCCTACTTCAGCTTTGGGAGCTTAACTTTGTATTGGAAAAGCTCACTCCCTCCATCGAGCCAGCTGCAACTGCAGAGTTGAAATTCCTTTCTTGGAAAACTGCCTTCCTTGTAGCCATCACTTCAGCCAGAAGTGTCTGAATTACAGGCCCTCATGGCAGTGGAGCCCTTCATCTTCCATGCAGACAGGGTTTCACCTCAGGACCAATCCTTCCTTTATGCCCAAGGTGGTGTCTAGTGTGGCCCTAAATCAGTCCGTCCATTTGCCTACCCTTTTCCCAAATCGACAAAACAAAGAACTGCACTCTTTGACTTGCACAGACCACTTAGATTTTATTTGGACAGGACGAAGCCTCTCAAAATCTGAACAGCTGCTAGTCGGCTTTGCTGCAGGGGCAAAGGGGGAAGGCTATTTCAAAACAAACCATTTCTAAATGGATAACCCATTGCATTCATTTTTGCTATAAGCACCATGGAAAACCTACCCCACAGGGGAGATCACATTCCACCAGGGCTGCATCTACCTCTACAGCCTTTCTGAGTCCCTACCAGGCACATCCTAGAAGCTGCTACCTGGAGCTCTGTACATACCTTCACCAAGCATTACCACATGTCTATTTCTTAATCCAGGGCTAGTTTTGCCACTGCAGTCTTGCAGGGCTTAATAGCTGGTCCTAATGCTCTCTTAACTTCGTCCTCCCTTCCGTAGCTTTGGGAATCAACAAATGTAATGACTGCAACAGTGAAACACGAATATAGTACAGTTGTGTACCTGATCATGTTAAGGCAAAATTATTGGATGCTCCTTTACAGCAGGATATTTTATTTGGTGTTAAGGCAGAAGAGGTATTAAAGAAAATGGAGGATAAGGCCAAATGTATGCAAACAGTGAAGGACTTCTTACAGGTACAGCCACCTCGATTTAGCAGAAATTGGCCTTCAAAGAATTGGTCCTTTCCAGTGTCTGACCACAGAGGCAGATGCCCAAGAGGCAGATCTCGGCCCAAGGCTCCTACAGACCACGACAGTGGGGTGCTTCAACCCCAAAAGGAGGTGAAGACAAGTCACAACCTTATAGGAAACAGTCCCAATGACTTCTCCCTTCGAATGCCAAGCACTTACCTTTTGGCAGCTCCCTTAGGGGGAATGCTAGCACTTTTTTTCTCAAAATTGGCATATGATCAGCCAAGACAAATGGGTTCTGAGTAGTGTGTCTCAAGGTTACACTTTCTACCAAGGTTAAAAGGAATGCCAGACCTGCCATAAAATCAATGGGCAGAGGCACAAAAACAAATTACAGCCCTCATGGACATGAGAGCTATTCAAAAAGTACCACAACAGGAACAAGGACAAGGATTTTACTCAAGACTCTTCCTGGTACCCAGAAAGGACAAAGCCTGGAGACCCATACTAGACCTTTCTTCTCTAAATACTTAACTGGATGTTCCGAAATTCAAAATGTTGATACTACAGCAGCTTCTACCCATGCTGGGCAAGAAGGATTGGCTTGTTACTTTGGACCTCAAGGAGGCATACCTGCATGTCATGTCCCTATCAGACAAAACTGCAGAAGATACCTCAGATTCATAGCTGGTTCAATGCATTACCAATTCTCTGCACTGCCCTTTGGCTTATCTACTGCGCCCAGGGTCTTCCAGTAATTGTGTTTTGCAGACAAAGATTCAAATATATCTATACTTGGACGACTGCCTTATTCAAGCAGAGAGCAAGGACATTCTTAAGCATCTGGCGTTTGTAAAAGGGTTGCTAATTTGTCTGGGGTACACAGTAAAAGTCCAAAACTAGTGCCCTCACAAGAGATGATATTCCTGGGTGCCAGCTTAAATACAACGGCCCAGATGGCTTATCTCACGCCAGACAAGCAAGAACAACCGAGACTGTACTTTCAATTGACGGCAACAAAAACCCAACTCCCTGCAAGAAAAATTCTGCAGGCCTTGGGATTCATGGCATCCTGCATACTACTAATTCCATATGCCAGACTGCATGTGAGGGAATTACAAGGGTACCTAAAAAGTGTTTGGACTCAACACTGTCAGTTGTGGTCTAACTGCTTCCAAACAGGAGTTTTGATGGTGGGCACAGGCATGTCATTTCAAGGGACAGCCCTTCATTCTATCCACAGCCAGGCAGACACTAACAGATGCTTCAGATTACGTCTGGGGAGCACACATGGCAGGAAAATGTGTTTGGGGCAAGTGGGACGCAGACCAAATGCACCTTCACATCAAAATGAGATGTCAGCTGTGCAAAATGCCCTAACCGCTTTCAAGGGCCTTCTACATCCAGGACAACTACTGTTAAATACTGACACCAGAGTTATGTGGTACATAAACAAGCAAGGGGGCATTCATTCTTATCCCCTGTGCAGATAAGCCATGACCTTGTGGAACACAGCTCTAACCTATCAAGTTCATCTGCAAGCATAATTCCTGCCAGGAAAGAAAAATACTCTGGCAGACTACTTCAGCAGAAACATCATGGATCCTCACGAGTGGAAATTGAATCCACAAGTATTCAGCATAACGCAAAAATGGGGGTGCCCAGACATAGATCTTTTTGCCTCCCCAATGAATTGCCAACTACAAAAATTTGGCACAAGGACTTGTCACACGCAAGCATGGAAAGTGGATGCTCTCTCGTTCAACTGGAAAAGCCTAAAAGTTTGCCTTCCCACCACTGCCTCTCCTTTGAAAGGTAGTCCTAAAAGCCAGACGAGAAAAACCACAGATGATCCTGATTGTCCCAGACTGGCCGCGCCAGCACTGGTACCCAATCTTAAAGAACTTAGCTCAAGGACCACCATGGATTTTACCTCCAAACTCCACACCTGCTGACTCAACAAAACAATCAGGTCCTGCACAGTCAGCTGAAAACCTTAAACCTGGCTGCATGGCAGATTCCTTAGTCAAGCAGACAACACCTCTCTCTACAGCTGTTGTCATTTTGGAGGCCAGGAGGCCTAGCACCAGGAAATCTTATTCAGAAAAGTGGAAGAGATTCTATGCCTGGAACCAGGCTCAAAGCTTTGACCCTCTTGCCCCAAATATTCCTCAGATTTTACAATACTTAACTGAGATGCTGGATGAAGGACTATCCTTTTCGTCCATTAAGATCCACGCATCTGCCATCTCTGCTCATTACAACACAGATCCTCCTATTTTCTCTCCTCCATTGCTAAAACAGTACCTCCAAGGGGCTAAAAACATGACCGCCCCAGAGAGCACCAACTTACCTCCTTTTGAGCCAGCCAATTCAGCAGAATTAAAATGTGTCCTGGAAAACTGCCCTGCTTCTGGCAATGACCTCAGCACGAAGAGTCTCCGTTACAGGCACTAATGGCAGTGGAGCCTCATCATTTTTCACAAAGACAGGGTTTCTTTAAGAACAAACACTTCATTTATGCCAAAGGTAGTTTCCAGTATGGCTCTTAACCAAACTATTCACTTGCCAAGTTTTTATCCAAATCCCCAGAATAAAGGGGAAATACTTCTGCATTCATTGGACATACACATAGTTATGTTTCTACTTGGACAAAACAAAAGCTTTCAGAAAAACTGAGCAATTGTTTGTAGCATACGCTGCAGGATCACAGGGAAAGGCTATTTCAAAGCAGACCATTTCAAAGTGGATAGGACACCTGTATCAGTTTCTGCTACACACAGCATGGGAAACCTGTACCTAGTAACATTAGGTCACATTCCACCAGGGCAACAGCCATTTCAACTGCCTATCTTAGAGGAGTACCTACCAAAGATATCTTGGAAGCTGCAACTTGGGAGTTTAGTGCACACCTTTACAAAGCATTATCACTTGCCTCTTTTTATTCTAGATCCAGAGCTGGCTTTGCCACTGCAGTGCTGTAGGGCCTCATAGCCACCCCAAATCCTCTAGAAGCAGCCACCCAACCTCAGCTTTGGGATTCAACCCAAGTGTAATGCCTGCAGCAGTGAAACACTATGAACATATTAGTTTTGTACCTACCATAAATGTAGATGTTAGTTGTCACTGCTGCAGTCCAAGTTACCCTCCTTCCATCCCCTCTTTCTTAGCTGGGACTTCACTTTTCTACCCTATACTACCGTTGTGGTATATTTGCTGGTAACTGAATGTTTTGGTTTTATTTTTCATGTATATTTCATTAGCAATATGTATTGCCTACCTATTTGGGGGCACCTGACATCTGGGGCAAGAAAAACTGAAGAAAATTGCGTCTGCTGCATCTTGTATACCCCTGGTGCACTGTCCTCAGGGAAGAGGCGACTGCAACTGATGCAGGACCAAGACTTTGGAACTCTGGCCGACTGCAGGGCTGCCTGACTGCAGGATAACCCAAGTGTAATGACTGCAGCAGTGAAGACACTAACATCTACATTTATGGTAGGTACAAAACTGTACTTTCCTCATCCTCCAAATCTGCTAAAGGAAAGTCTAAATCTGCAAAGAGTCCCATACTGGCTGGTGTCTCAAAGCCACCTCAAAGTTGTGAAAACTGTCTCATCTGCTTCACAGACATCGGAGCTGACAGAGTGGCATTTGTTGCAAGGTTGGTTCCAGTTTTTTTTGTTGCAGACTGCTGACTCTTGAGACTACAAGGAGCCGGTCTGTGGACCCTCTACCAGTCTCCTTTTTAGAGATCTCGAAGGTACAAGAGACTTATCTCCTATTTAATCCAGGTATTCCAGGAGTTTATCGGCAGATTATGTGGAGAGGGTAGTGGTGAGACTTTTGAAGTAGTCTGCTTTGCCTAAATAGTTTGCTCCGACAGTCTGTTCTGGACCCACTGTAGTCCGTTCAACCCTCATGTGTTCATTCCTCCGACGAGCCATGCTGGTCTTTCGGAGCTGGAGTGCTTGGTACCACTGGTGGAACCTTCGGCTCCAGCTCCCATTGTGGCTGTTTCGGAGCAGAGTTCTGCTAAGACTTTCAGTGCTGTCTGGAAGTCGAAGTCCTCCAGTCAGCCCCGACCGCTATGCTTGGAACAGGATTTCAGTTCAGAGGCTTCCTCTCTGCATGTTGGTTAGATAAGCTCATACCCTGCGTCTTTCTTTGAGCTGATGGCTCTGACACTGACAGTATCCTGTCTCCTCTTAGCCGGAGAGGTCTGCTTTCGATAAGTGTGCTGTTCTCTCAGCTCCTACCAGAGGTACTGCCACCCCCCCACCCCCATAGCACCTACTTCTGTCTCTGCTCCTCCCTCCAGTGGCAGCAGAGACCCCCAGCCTCAGGAGCCACCAGCAGGTGGGCCCCACTCTTCAGAGACCTCCCTGGAATGTGCTTCCGAGGAGCTCCCATGGATGAGGACTTGTAAGAGGAAGCATGTTGACTCCCAGGAGGAGTCTTCGGCATCTGACACTGACCTCTGAGTTGGAAGGGTCCTGCAAGTCGCCCTGTCTCCTTCATGGACATCCTGGAGATCCTTAAACTGTTGCCCCATCTGATGAGGCTGTGTACTTGAAGGCTTTCCGGTCATATCCTTCTGCCTCTTGGGTGTCTCCACCTTTCGATGAACTGATGGATTTAATTAGTCGAAAGGTGTGGGATACTCCTGTTACCATGGAGCCAGTTCCAACCAAACAAGATGTTAATGTTTCACTGTTGCAGTCATTACATTTGGGTAATCCTGCTGGCAGGTTGCCCTCAGCTGGCCTGAATTCCAAAGTCTTGGGTCCTGCATCGGCTGCTGTCGCCCATTCCCGGACGTCAGGGGTAGAAGAAGCGTCCGCCATTTTCTTCAGTCTTTCTTGCCGTGCGGTGCCTGAAGCAGTTCGCAAGTGCCGGTTGGCAGACTCCTGAGATTTGTGTTAGTTTCAGATCCGAAGTCTTCAATAAAGCCAAGTACCCTGTTGGGGAAACTTTTTTTTTTTTTTTTTTTTTTCTTGCTCCAGACCGATGTCAAAGTTAATTGCATTTCTTGTGGAAAGCAAATGCCTCAAGGATTTTCATTCTTGCTGTATTCCTCGCCTAGGCCCTGATCACAATGTTACTGGTTGTCTGTTTTGTGGTAGATTTAACCAACACACTAAGTGTCAGTATGATTTTGCTTTAAACTACCCTGAGATGTCCGATAGCCATCAGACTACTGGAGTTTACAAAAAACGCAAAGAAAAGGATAAAGAAATATCAGAGGCCCAAAACAGACTAAGCTTCTAAGCCAGTCGCCGGTTTTGTGAGGTGCTTTCATAGCCCCTGACGCCAGCTACTTTAGTCACAGGCCGCTACAGACTCCCACGTGGAGTCGGACATGCCACTGGATACTTAAGGTATTGGAGCCTCTGGCGCTAATCCCTCAGATGGGTCCGGAGCCACTGAGCAGGTACAGACTTCTGAGGGTGTATTCAGACCAAAACTTTACATTAAAACTACTTCAGCTTCAAAGGCAAAGACTAAAGCACCTTCTAAAGCAAGGAAACAAACTCGAGCCACGTGGACAGGCCTCCATGCCCAAAAAACAGATCTTCAAAATGGCCGAAGACTTGATTACTTTGATCAGGGGTTCCCATCCCTTTCCTGATAAGAGGCCTAGGCAAGACACTGACTGTGAATCTTCAGGTCAGGTTTGTTTCTTCTGATCAGGAATACCCCCCCCCCCCCCCCATGAGGATTCAGATGCTGAAGAATCTATACCTTCAGCAGCTCCTCCTGAGGACTATTCCTTTGGGAAAACCTTACTTTAGCCCTATAATAGTCTCATCTCCCCTCACCAAAATACTTAAAATGTATTCAAAATCAATTGCTAGCCTATCTCCTACAGGAATAACTCATCTCCTATGCAGCATGGCTTCCTTCCTTCCCATAGTACTAGCACTGCCCTTCTAACCTGTATAGGTATTGTCAGTAAAGCTAGAAATAATGGCTAACTAGTCTCTTCCTTATTTCTAGATTTGTCTAAAGCCTTCTACACTGTCACAGTAAGTGTTTACTTCAAATGTCATCACTTGGTCTCTGTCAGCCCACTCTCCTGTGTTTCAAAAGCAACCTGTCCAATAGTTATCAGTCAGTAAAATGACACTCCATGCTGTCTGCTTACCTCCCAGTCATCAGTGGGGTACCACAAGACTCTATCCTTGGTCCCCTTCTCTTTAACATTTTCACCAACACCCTGTATGCTTTCACACAAGCCACCCTAATACAATATGCAGATGATTCCACTCTTATTTGCACATCTGACAGTATGGTACACCTCCAGAAAATTACTCCGGAAGCTTTAACAGCCACTGAAACCTAACTTTGTAACTCGCAACTAATGATCAATCCAAAAAAGACCAAACTACTACTTTTCCCCCAAATCACTCTCTCGTGAACAAGCAAAATTTAAAGTTCTCTTTTGATAATACAACCATTGAAGTCACTTATAGCAAACTATTAGGGGTAGTGGTGGCTGATAATCTTATATTCAACCTGCATGCATACACAAAATTGCAGAAGAAACACTCCTCAAAAACTAGTGATGCTTTGCCGAGTAAATACAACTACACTTGCCACTATTTATCTCCTCACACTTGTGGTGCTCCCATCCTTGCTAACCTCCAAGCTTCACAAAAATTAAAACTTGAACAATGCTGTTACAAAGTTGCTAAATTTGTACCACATACCCCTTCAGAAACCACCACTGTTGCACTAAAAAGCCTAAATTTGTTAGGACTGCCACTTCAAGTAACATATACACAACTTCTTACCACCTATAAAATTATCCAGCATCTATCTGCCTGTCCAACACTAAAACATTCTACACAATTATGTTTAGTGATTCCAATTCACTGACCATTAGCTACACTCTGTCTTCAAACCTAGCATAGCTGTTGGGCATTGTCTGTACTTGTACAAGGTTGCTAAGGCCTGGAACTCCTTACCTGTATCTGTTTGCTATCGGATTGTCTTCCCTGACTTTCTAAGTATACCATAAGTCTGTTTTCCCTCACGCCATATTGCAATTCCTATTTGTATTAGACCTTTAATTTCTCTACAAACTGTCTCAAATGTCTCTAAATATTAAATGATTGCCATGTACCTTGTATCGATTTTTAATCAATGTGTTTATATTATGTCTAATTTGTAATTATTTGAACTGCAGATGTTTTATTTTTGAAGTTTGTACAGTTATTCTTAAAATGTGTAATCATTTCGAGCTCTTCTCCCTGGGCCTCCGCTGAAAATGGACTTCTACCCAGCTGGACTTTCCCAGAAGTCAAATGTCAATAAGTAATACAATCTACAAAAGTCCTGTCTCATACCCTCATAAAGTATTGTCTTTCTGGGGTATGTAATACACACTGAAAAAAACACTACAGCCTTTCTACCAGAAAAAGTCCTGACTGTTCAGAACATTTTTTTCAGGAATTTCCCCCTCTTCAAAAAGTTGATTCCTTAGAGTTTTTCAAAGTTCTAGGCCTTATGGCATCAATGATCCAAATGTCACCACTGGCCAGACTCCACATGAGAGAGATTCAGTGGTCCTTTAATTGTTGGACCCAACACCAGATTCCCTTGGGAGTTCCATGTACCAGTGCTGGATTTTGTGAAATAAGAGTTACAGTGGTGGAGTTACAATGGTATCTCTCAATCCAGACCTACCATTTTCCCTCCAGCCCCCAGTTCAGTCAGTCCAAATGGACTCATCAGATTTTGCTTGGGGAACAGTATCCAGGGGAGGTCTAGCGCAAGACAAACTGGGTTCTTTGGACACTACAAGGCACATAAATGTCAAATAAGTATTAGCAGTGATTCATACGTTAAACGTTCTTCACTACTAATGGTCTCCAGTTTCCCTTTTTTGGTCATAGCAACACCACAGTCATGTGGTACCTGAACAAACAAGAGGGTACAAGGTCATACCTTCTTTGCCAGTTGGTAGTGGTGGCCCGGGAGCTAGTCTTACATCATTCTGTGATGCTTCAGGCCTCGTACATCCTGTCAAAGCAAAACCTAGTGGAAAACAGACTAAGCAGATTCCAAAACGACCCTCAAGTGGAAACTCAGAACAGAAGCCAGCCTGGATTTGGTGCAGTTTTGTTTGCCTTCTTTCAAAACAGACGGAACAATTCTGGATAATACATGTTTGAAGCCATGCTTGGAGGACATAAGCATTATTCTCTTGGATGGGAGTGTTACTTTATGTATTTCCACCCTTTACACCAGTACCCAAGGGACTTAAGATTCAGAAGTAATTATCAAAGATCATTGCGGTGACCCCCTTTTGGCAGAGGCAAAGTTAGTTGTCCGTTTTAATGAAATAGGCTAAGGGCATTATCACAAACTTCCTCAGACTCTGGATCTGCTCACAGTGCTGGGGCAACTGGTGCACCCAGTCTTAGAGCAATTGCTACTGACAGCCTGGATGATTCTGTTTTGATACCTTTTAAGCAGTTACTCCAGGAGGATGCGCAGCAGGTATTGAAGGAGGCAAGAAAACCTGCAACTAGCAAATCTTGTGTTTACAAGTGGAAGAGGTTTTCTAGGTTTTGCCTGTGGCCATCTCCACTTCTCTGCCCATGGATCCTCTTCTTTTGTCACTTTTTTGGTGAAACAGTTTACAAAAGAAGTGCTGTACTTGTGATCCCCTCAAAAGCAAATCCCTCCTTAGGATCTCAACTTTGTTCTTGAAAAATTGACCATCTCCCTTTGCACCTGCTTTTCAGACTGACTTGAGGTTTATCAGTTGTAAAACTGTTTTGCTTATTGTTCTGACATCTGCAGGGGAAGTCTCTGAGCTGCAAGCTCTCATGATGAGCCAACCTTATCCAATTTTCCACAAGAACAAGGTTGTTTTACTCATGAATCCTTTTTTTTTTGACTAATATTTTTTTTTCAGAATTTACCGTAAATCAAGCCATCTATCTCCCAGTTTGCTTTCCATACATCAAAATGAGAGAAAATTCTGCATACCCTTGGATGTACTCTTGAAGGATTCTAGAGGCAGCAACCTGGTCTTCTGTTTATACCTTTACAAAGTACTAGAAACTAGATTCTTTCTCAAGTTCCAGAGCAGGCTTTGAGAGGACCATTCAACAGGGTCTCCTGGATACTTATCCTTCCTCCCAGGTTAATCTGTGGTAATCTACCAATGTACTGCTGAGGCAGTGTGAATGATGAACATAGCACAGCTGTATAAAGTCTACTTACCTGTAACAAATGTTCGAATTTCACTCTATCTCAGTGGCAGCACCCACAATCTCCCTTATTTTGTATACAGTTCAGTGGTATCCAACCTTGTGTTTGGTTTCGTTTTTTTTTCCTTGCTGGTGTTTTCTGGCTTGGATGATTCTGTTTTGATCCCTGCTGCAGAGGCCTTAATGAACTATATCATGCCAGGGATATAGCTGCTGGCCAGGTTTCAAAGCCTCAGGATACCTTCTACGTAGCCAAACAGTGTCATCTCGAGCCGAGCTGACTAAAAAGACAGGTTTGGGCACAGAGCCCTTCAGAGCTTTTTTGACTTAGAAGAATATGCTCCTCTGAGGCTTTCGAGGATCAACAGTTGACTTGTGCTGTTCTTTTGCTGGGTACAAGTTCCCTTGGGGAAAACAACCTATTTGAACAAAAAACTGTTTTGCTTGCTAACAGTTTCCTGTTCAGGAAAGTTGTTTTTAAACCTAGGAGTTTTTCATGGACTGTCAGACTATATTGTACTTTTAAAACGATTGCTGTTCTTTCCTTCCATTTTAAAAGATGGTTAGAGTATTTAAATAGAAAAAAAAAATTGTGGAGAAATTATGTTTCTTACATTTGGTGGCTAAGTCTTTAAAATACTTTTTGCTGTGTTTTTCTGTGAAAAAAGTGACTTTTTAAAGACTACAATTTTTTATTGGCTTTTTCTGCTTTTGGAAGGAGGCACTGTTTTCACCTTGACCATGGAATGCACTGTCAGTTTTACAGACTGTCCTTCTAGCCGCAAAATGAGAAAGTTAATCAAACAGCTTTTGCCACCACAGCAGCTGGGTGACTCTGCTGTGGCCATTAGTTGTATCTCAGACCATTCTTCTTTTACTCTGCATCTCTCTGGTATAACATCTACAACCACTATAGCCTGGGGGGTTATCCACATCCTGCACCACTGTGGGGGGTCCCCTCAGTGGGCAGGGGAGACACTGTTCTTGGTCCTGAGAGAGAACAGGGAAGGCTTCTCTGTCAAAGTTTTGTCTGTCCCCGAGATAGCTGCTTCTACCATTAATAACACTTTTAGCCCCATGTTTCCTGTCAAAAAGAAACAAACTAAACTTGTATCCACTCCTCCTCAAATTTCTTTGGACAGGAGTAATCTGGCCCAGCGTTTAATTAAGGCTATTGATCCTTCTTATAAACTAGTTTCTGTTAGGGATGAGATTCAAAAATCTGAATCTGGACAGGAAGAGACAGATGCAGTTTTTTTTCTCAGATTTTTGATTCTCCCTATGAGGATTTCTTTTTGAGACTATTTCCAGAATGAGAAAGTGTTTTCAGTTAGAGAACAAGGCGGTTTCTTAGTCCTTCAGAACCAGAACCTTCACCTATCCCTGCAGTTCTGTTTGTTTTGGAGGATGTGTTACTGCCTACAGTTTTCCTGATAGTCAACCAGCTGACCCTAAAAACGCAGGTAAGACGTATAAAGTTCCCCAGTCTTAAGATTTTATGAAATTTTCCCAAACTAGACCCAGCAGCTATAGCTTTAGTTAATCCTACTGCTGCTAAACCTTTAGTTAATTCCAGTCCTTCTCAGTTTATTATGTATGGGAAGAAAGTGTATGTTTCTGCAACATTGAATTTGAGAATTTTGAATGGTCAGGCTCGTGTTAGTTTGCTCTGACTAATCGTGAAAGTTTGAGGAATGTTTTGTCTACAGTTTCTCTGTGTGAGGAAAAATCTGCTTTAATTTAGTTTCTACTACTGTATAAATTGCTGCTACTTGTTTACAGTGTGACTCTGATACTACTTCCAGAGCTATGGCCACTGGTACTGTTTTGAGGAGGTGTGCCTAGCTGCATTTTCAGAACCTTTTAGATAAAAATGAGATGCTAAATTCTCCTTTGGGTAGAGATTTAGTTTTTGGCACCTCTGCTGCAGATCAAAAAGTGTGAAAGGGGTAGGTTGATACAGGGAAGATCTAAGATTTTACAGCCATCCTTTCCCAAATGTTCTAAGGGATTCTTTAACCTCTCATTCAGTTTTGGCAAAAAATAAATAAGAAACTGTTGCAAAAGAGTAAAATCCCATGACTGGAGGAACTCCCTGGTCAACCTCAGTAAGAAGCTGAGATCCCTCATAAAATCCTCCAAAGCTAGTTACGAAAACAAAATTGCCACTGACTCTAAAGACAACCACAAAGCATTCTATAGCTATGTCAAGAATCTAAATGGGAACACTCAGATCTGCTCTGAGTTACAGCATAATGGCACTAAATATACAGAACCAACGGATATTGCCAACATCCTAGCAGATAGTTTCAGTGCTAACTTTACCCCCCTCTCACCCCCCTAGAGGGCCCATCTCTATACCGGAAGAATGCAAAGTTCCTATAATCACGGCTGCACAGGTAAAAAAAAAAAAACTCTCCAAAGCCAAGAACACAGCATCCATGGGACCTGACAGTATCCCAGGCTGCGTTCTACACGAACTACAGAATGAACTGGCACCCTACCCAAGTACCATGTTTAATCATAGCCTCACCTCAGGCTTTGTACCCACTGAATGGCGCACCGCAACAGTTATCCCACTCCACAAAGGGGGAGCCAAGACGGACCCTGGGAACTACCGCCCCATTAGCCTGACTAGCCTGGTCTGCAAGGCCATGGAACGTATCATCATGGAACTCATAAACAAAGACATTGGTAATCTCCAAACTCTGGACCCTACTCGGTTTGGATTTGTAAAAGGCAGATCATGTCTCCTAAACCTGATTGACTTCTTTGAAGCAGTCACCAAAGCCATAGATGAGGGTAAAATGGTTCACACAACTTATCTAGATCTTGCCAAGGCTTTCGACACCATCCCCCACTCTGGAATTATAGATAAGCTCACTAAACTAGGTATAAATCCCTATGTCACAAGATGGGTTGCCAACTGGCTCACGGACAGAACCCACATTGTGAAAGTAGTGGATTCCAAATCCGACATCAGACCAGTGACAAGTGGAGTACCACAGGGTTCAGTCCTGGGTCCTCTCCTGTTTGGTATCTATTTCTATGAAGTGCAGGCAAACACAGAAGGTCTTTGGCTAACAAAGTTTGCAGATGACTGCAAACTAGGAGCCATAATCGAAACTCCTAACGATGTGGACAAACTACAAAAGGGCCTCACTGAGACAGATACCTGGTGTCAAAGCCATGGCCTGAAGCTCAATGCCAAAAAGTGTATTGTCATCCCCTTTGGTAAAAACTCTGTACCCATGAACTACCACATAGCTGGTAGTCTACTTAATGCCGAAAATGTGAGACCTTGTGACACAGGTGGACCGTAGTCTCTCCATTGATCACATTGCCACAGTGGTCAGGAAATCCTTCTACGTGGCTCATCTCATCACAAAAGGATTCTCATCCAGAAAAAGAGGTCATTGTTCCCTTCTACTCATCACTCATTAGATCCATTATGGACTACAACGCCCCTTTTGGTATGTACCTCACAAGACATCTACAACAACTGGAAAGACCACAGAAATACCTTTGAGGATTACTGGCCTCAAACAGATGCCCTATGCAGACCATCTCAAAAAACTACAGCTTTACTCCATCGCATATCGCCTACTCGGGGGCGATCTCTGCCTAACCTACAAAGCTATGTCAAACCCAGAGCTGTTGGACATGCTCCTCTTAAAGAAATCCCAATCCCTCCAAGCTATATGCTCTAGGGACCTTAACCTTGTCACCACAATAAACAGAACATGCTGGAGGGATGGATTCCTGTCCCAGAGACTTCCCATACTCTGGAACAGACTACCTATCTATGTCAAACAGAGCTCCTCATTAGCACTCAAGAAAAATCTTGATTGGATGGGAAATGGGAAATTCACCCCGGGGATCACTTCTGTGGCTCTGCTCGACAGGGGCACAGGAAAATAATTTTCTTGGGTGGCGAAAGCCAGGGTACATTTTTTGGCTAGGCTTGTATGGGCCCTAGGGCCGATAGCTTAGTAACCTACCTATGAACCTATACCATGAGGGAGCATTTCCGCTGGGCGAGCCAAGATTTTTCAGAATCTAAAGACTGGTTTTCTTTTACTACCTCAGCCCAGGCCTCTAGCCATTCCACCTGTTAGACATTGTAGATGTTTTTTCTGAGTTTAGTCTCACTTCCTTACCCCCAGCTCCTGGTAAGCCTGACAAATATTACAGGGTCCCCGACTCGCACATTTCTTTTTAGAACCCTCCTGCTGATCCAGAAACTATTTCACAGGGTCCCAAGGGAGTTGAGGCTTCTACTGCAAAAAAAACCCAACCCCCTCTGACAGATTCAAGGGCACTGGCTAGATGGGGGGAAAAAAGGTTTACACATCTACAACTTTGGCTATAAGGGCCTTAAACTGTCAATTTCATATGCGTAAATATCAGCAGCATGTCATGGGATTGCTTAAACAGAAAATGTTAAATTCTGAATTTGCAGAAAACTAGGAAATGCAGGACTTATTGTGTGCAGCAGAACAAGTTGGAAATCGTACTTTGCAATGTGGTTTTGATTCCCTGGAGGCCTCCTGCAGGGCTGCAGTTACGAGCTCTGTAATTAGGAGGCATGCTTGGTTAAAGGAACAAAATCTGCCTGATCATGAAAAATTACTAGATGCACCTTTACAGCATGATACTTTAAGGCGGACGAGGTGTAAGGCAGAAGAGGTGTTAAAGAAAATGGAGGACAAAGCTAAATCTATGCAAACTGCTAAAGATTTTTTTACAAGTACAGCTGCCTAGGTTTAGTAGACACTGGCCTACAAAGAATTGGTCCTTTCCTGTGTCGGACCTCAAAGGGGCAGATCCGAGGCTCAAGGTTCTTATAGGCCCAAGCAATGGGGGGCTTCTACCTCCAAAGCTGGAGAAGACAGATCACAAACGTACAGAAAATAGTCCCAATGACTTCCCCCTGCCCAGCACCAAGCACTTAAGTTCTGGCAGCACCCTTGAGGGGAAAATTAGCACTTTTTGCTCAAAATTGGCACATCATGACCCAGGACAAGTGGGTTCTAAACAGTGTCACAAGGCTACAAGTTCAATTTCCATACTCGGCCAAAGGCAAACAGCTGGCCAGATCTGCCACAATCAATGGGCAGAGGCACAAAAACAAATCTCATCCCTCCTGAACATGGGGGGCCATTCAAGTACCAGAGCAAGAGCAGGGACAAGGATTTTACTCGACTGTTCTTGGTACCCAGAAAGGACAAGGCCTGGAGACAGATACTGGACCTATCTATTCTGAACACTTTCCTGGATATTCCTAAATTCAAAATGTTGACTTTTAAGCAACTTTACTGGGCAAGAATGCTTGGCTTGTGACTTTAGACCTAAATGCAGCATACCTGCATGTTCCACTCGGACAATCCTGCAGAAAATACCAAAGATTCAAGGCTGGTTCAGTGCATTACCAATTCTCTGCACTACCCTTTGGCTTATCAAGTGTGCCCAGGGTCTTTGCAAGTGTGCCCAGGGTCTTTGCAAGTGTGCCCAGGGTCTTTGCAAGTGTGCCCAGGGTCTTTGCAAGTGTGCCCAGGGTCTTTGCAAGTGTGCCCAGGGTCTTTGCAAGTGTGCCCAGGGTCTTTGCAAGTGTGCCCAGGGTCTTTGCAAGTGTGCCCAGGGTCTTTGCAAGTGTGCCCAGGGTCTTTGCAAGTGTGCCCGGCACCAGTAATTGCATTCTGCAGACAGAGGCATACAAATGTATCCTTGCTTGGACGGCATACAAATGTATCCTTGCTTGGACGGCATACAAATGTATCCTTGCTTGGACGGCATACAAATGTATCCTTGCTTGGACGGCATACAAATGTATCCTTGCTTGGACAACTGTCTCATTCAAGCAGAGAACAAGGACATTCTACTTAACATTTGGTGTTTGTAAAAAGACTTCTAACATGCCTACGGTACACAAACAAAATCCAAACTAGTGCCCTCACAAGAGAATATTCCTGGGTGCAAGCTTGAATACAACCGCCCAGATGGCTCATCTCACGCCAGACAAAGGCAACTGACTACCTATTTCAAAATGTTGGCAACAAAGGCCTAGTTATCGGCAAGAAAAATTCTGCAGGCTTTGTGCTTCATGGCCTCCTGCATCCTACTAATTCCATATGCAAGACTGCATATGAGGAAACTTCAATGGTATCTAAAGTGTTTGGACTCAACATTGCCACAGCCTGACAACAGTCATTACTCTTTCTTTGCCTGCAACAGGAGTTTCGATGGTGGGCAAAGGCTTGTCGCCAGAACAAGGGACAGCCATTCACACTACCTCCCGCCAGGCAGACACCAACAATGGATGCATCAGACTGTACCTGGGGAGCCCACATGGCAGGAAGATGCATTCAGGGCACACTGTCCTCAAACCAAATGCATCTACATATCTATCAAAAAGAGATGTTAGCTGTTCAAAATGCACTGTTAGCCTTCAAGGGCCTACTTCAACCGGGACAACTACTGATGGAAAACACCCACAGTCATGTGGTATATAAACAAGCAGGGGAGCACACTTTCTTAGCCCCTTTGCAGACAAGCCATGACCTTGTGGAACACAGCTTTGACTTAACCAAGTACATCGGGCACAATTCCTGCCAGGAAAGGAAAATCGTCTGGCAGACTAAGTAGAAACCTCATGGATCCCCATGAGTGGAAGCTGGATCCACAAGTCTTCAGCATAACAAGGAAAAGGGGATTCCCGGACATATATCCATTTGCCTCCCCTCTCAATTACCAACTAAAAAGATTCTTCACAAGGACTTATTGCAGATGAGCATGGAAAGTTGACGCCGTATCCTTCAGCTGGAAAAACCCATCAGTATATGCCTTTCCTCCACTGCCTCTCCTCCCCAAGGTGCTCTTAAAGGTCAGACAGGAGAAGTCAAAGATGATACTGATTGCCCCAGATTGGCCACGCCAGTACTGGTATCCAATACTAAGGAATTTCTCTATACCCAGCTTGGACCTTGCCTCAAATACCTCTACTACTGTCCCAGCAAAACAATCCAATCATGCACAGCCAACTCAGGACATTAAACTTGGCAGCATGGCGAATAATGTAGTCATGCAAAAAACACCACTCTGCAAAGCTGTGGTGGATGTCATTCTGGAAGCCAGAAGGCCTAGTACTAGAAAATATGCTGGAAAATGGAAGATTCTGTGCCTGGAACCAGGCACAAGGAACTGATACAGCGGTACCAAATATTCCTCAGATTTTTGCAATATTTAACAGATGCTGGACAAAAGCCTATCTTTTTCATCAATTACAATTCACGCCTCTGCCATTTTGTCATTACAATACAGAGCCACCACTTTTTTTTCTCACCCTTTTAAGGCAGTAGCTCAAAGGAGCCAAAAATTTAAGGCCCCCAAGGAGACTACAAATTCCTGCATGGGACCTCAAATATGTCTTGGAAAAGCTCACACTGACTCCTTTTGAGCCAGCTGCTACTGCTGATATGAAGTTTTTTATTTTGGAATACAGCCCTGCTCTTAGCAATTACTTCTGCAAGAAGAGTTTCGGAGCTACAGGCGCTCATGGCTATGGAACAGTTAATCATTTTTTATCCAGACAGGGTCTCCCAGAAGACAAACCCAACATTTATGCCTAAAGTAGTGTCCAGTGCGGCTCTTAACCAAGCCATCCATCTTGCCAACTTTTAACCCAAATCCGCAGAACAAAGAGAATTCTGCGTTCTTTGGACATGCACAACTGAGATTCTACTTGGACAGAACCAAAGCTTTCAAGAAGACTGAACAACTACTAGTGGCATATGCTGCAGGATCGCAAGGAAAGCCCATCTCAAAGCAGACTGTTTCTAAGTGGTTAGGCCACTGCATTAATTTCTGCTACTTACAGTAGCAAACCAGTGCCTAAGGGCATTAGGCCTCATTCCACCAGAACTGCAGCCACCTCAGCAGACTTTCTCAGAGTACCAACCAGAGACATTTTAGAGGCGGCTACTTGGAGTTTAGTGCACACCTTCACAAAGCATCATCTGCCACTCTACTGTAAATCTAGGGTAGGCTTTGCCACTGCAGTCCTGTAGGGCCTCAGTCGCTTCTACTGCTGTCTGGTTCCAGCTTCCCAACTATACATTTGGGTAGAGCCCCAAAGCTAATGACTGCAGCAGCGAAACATGAACATAGTACAGTTGTGTACACTTGCCATAATTGTTAGTGTGTTCACTGTTGCAGTCCAGGTTATCCACCCGCCTTCCCCTTTTTCATTTGGATCTGATCTTTCCTTCTCTGATTTTATACTACCTATGTGGTCTATTTGCTTATAGATGAAGGTAAAACGTGTGTGTGCCTGTGTGTGTGTGCCTGTGTGTGTGTGCCTGTGTGTGTGTGCCTGTGTGTGTGTGCCTGTGTGTGTGTGTGTGCCTGTGTGTGTGTGCCTGTGTGTGTGTGTGTGTGTGTGTGTGTGTGCCTGTGTGTGTGTGTGCCTGTGTGTGTGTGCCTGTGTGTGTGTGTGTGTGTGCCTGTGTGTGTGTGCCTGTGTGTGTGTGTGTGTGCCTGTGTGTGTGTGCCTGTGTGTGTGTGCCTGTGTGTGTGTGTGCCTGTGTGTGTGTGCCTGTGTGTGTGTGTGTGCCTGTGTGTGTGTGTGCCTGTGTGTGTGTGTGTGCCTGTGTGTGTGTGTGTGCCTGTGTGTGTGTGTGTGCCTGTGTGTGTGTGTGTGTGCCTGTGTGTGTGTGTGTGTGCCTGTGTGCCTGTGTGTGTGCCTGTGTGTGTGTGCCTGTGTGTGTGCCTGTGTGTGTGTGTGTGTGTGCCTACGGGGCTAGGCCCATTTAACTTGGAGGACTTTGTCCTCGGTTCATTCCCCCCCGTCTGGTTTTGCTTGTGTGCCTGCAGTGTCTAAGGATAGCAAGGAGCATAAAGCCTCTGGGTTCAAAAAATGCATGAAATGCTCTGAGAAAATGTTTAACGGATGGGCACAGTATCTGTGTCTACTGCTTGGGATCCATCCATTTGCAGGAATAGTGTTTGTTCTGTCATGCTTTCCCTCAGTGTTGCAGGAGAGAACAAGCTGATACTCTGGGGGGGGGGGGGTCTTCTAAAGCCAACCTTCGAGGAAGCCTCATCTGGCTCATCGGCGGCTTCCAAGTCTTCAAAATCCAAATCTGACTCCAAATCAAATCAAAAGGTTCAAAAAGGCCTTCTCCGGGACTGGCTGGGGTCTGAGCCGCCTTCCAAATTAACAATCTGTCTCCTCGACTCAGTCTTCGGAGCCGAAGGAGAACACCATGGTTTCAGTCACAGGTGCTTTGGTGCAGACTGCTGAACCTTTGGAAATAGTTGACTACTGCTTGGAGCTGGTCTGTAGAATCCCTACCGGTCTTCTTGCTGATCAAATCTCCAGTGCCTGCTAGGTCGAGATCCCCAACTTGATCTTCCAGGAGTCTTTCAGAAGATGTGGAGAGGGTAGTACTGAGACTCCTGAAGTTGTCTGCTCTGCCTGAATTTTTGTTGGCTCTGACCCACTCTGCTCTGGAGCCACTCTAAAGTTTTGCCTTCATCCGTGATTCCTCTTCCGAGCCATGTTGGCTTTTTGGAGCTGGAGTGCTTACCAATTTTGGAACCCTGTGTTCCGGCTCCCCTTGCTGCTGCATTGGAGCAGAGTTCGGCTCAGTCAATCATGTCCAATGACTGAAGCTCTTCTGTCTGCGCTGATGGGGAAGGTTTGAATCTGTCTTGGTCTGTTCAGTGCCTTCCTCTGCTTCTGCCAGGGTGAACTTGGAATCTGCATCTCTAAGCCGATGGCTCTGGTGCCATCCTTTTGTCTCTTCAGAGCGGGGAAGGTCTTTGGAGCCAGAGAGGTCGGCTTTTGAGGTGATTGAGTGTGCTGTCTCAATCTACAGCCCTTGCCAGTGGTACAAGCACCCCCCCCCCCCCAGGGCTTCCACTTCGTTCTCAGTACCTAATCTCTCCAGAGACAGCAGACACCTGCAGCCTCAGGAGTCACTAGCTGGTGGCCCCACCTCTTCCGGGGCCTCCCCAGAAGGTCCCTTCAAGGAGCCTCCTTGGAAGAGGGCATGAATGAGGAAGCATATAGACTCCCAGGATGTGACATCGGACACTGACCTCGAGGAATCTGAGGGGTCTCCCAAGTCATCCTCCCTCCTTTTGTGGACATCCTGGAGATCTTTAAACAGAGGTGTGATTGGCCCACTGTTCAACCCTTCTGATGAGTCTGTGTACCTGAAGCCTTTCGGGTCTCGGCCCTCTGCCTCTTCGGTGTCTCCACCTTTCGAACAAATGGATCTGGTTAGTTGGAAGGTGTGGGATACTTTTGATGCCGTGGAGCCAGTTCCTAGAAGACAAGATAAGTTCCTGTTTGCCCCTCCTGGAAAAGAATTCTTGTCTTAAGGGCATTCCTGTAGATGCCATGGTGGCAGCAGCCACAACGAAATTGGGAGACTTCTTCCTCTGTTTATCCACCAAACAAGGAGTCTCTATATATGGACAGATTTGGGAAGCTTCTATTCAGCGGCATTCACACTTCGATCTCTGAACTATCTTACCCACTTCACAAGATTGCAGAGGGATCTCCAAGGAGTTAAATTCCATACAGGGTGCTTGTCCTTGGGGAGTCCCTGATAAGATCTCTGCTCAGTTAACTACCGAAATTAGGGTAGACAACTCCTCCATGTGGCTCATCTCCCATGCAGCTGATGGAGCGAGCAGAGCAGTGGGTTCAGGAGTTGCCCTTTGGCACCACTCCTGGATGTGTTTAATTTTGCAGAGCCTTTTGTCTATCTTCAACGTCCTGTTTGGTTCCTTCTTGCTTGGTCCCAAGGTGAAAGTTCCCCCTCTACCATACCCCAAAGGTCAAAGGGGAGGCAAAATGTGGTTCAAAAAGTCTGAGGGCCTTTCCAGACAGAGTCCTCTTTCAGAGGTAGAGGAGGAGGAAATGGTAGATATCACCCTAGTGGCAGAGGCGGTCTGCAATACCAGCAAGGCCATGATTCCTTTCGAGGGCGGCCTTATCAGCCCTCCTGATGTAGGGCCCGACTGCATTTCTCTGGGGCCAGTCGGGTCGCATCTCTTTGTACTCACTTGTCTTGGGTTATATTTAGCCAGGCTTCTGAATACAAAGAGTTGTTAATAGAGGCTACATCATACCCGTTCCCTTCCACAGTTTGTTCCCAAAAAGATCCCAGATGTTCCACCCAATCACAGGGATCAGGCAACTGTGGAGAAAGTTGCTCTCAAAAAGTCATCCAGCCTGTCCCAGCAGACCAGACAGGATCCGGAACTTACTCCAGATTCTTTTAGTCCCAAAACTAACCGGAGACTGGAGGCCAATTTTGGAACTCTGCAGATTAAACGAATCCGTGAAGGCCATGTTTCGGATGGTCACACTGCGGTTGATGCTCCCATTGGTAGGGAAAGACTACTGGAAGTGCTTTCTATCTCCAAGACACCTACCATATAAAAATGGACAAAGTCAAGGAGATGCCTGCGCTTCCAGGTGGGAGCCAGCCATTATCAGTTTCTTGCTCTGCCCTTTGGTCTCACCACAGCCCCCAGGGTGTTCGCCAAATGCATGGCAGTAGTGACAGCTCACCCAAGACGTCGGGTATTCTAGGTGTTTCTGTATTTGGACGACTGACTCCTGACCACCCCCTACCAGGCATCTATTCATCCGAAACAGGGACGCCACCATTCAGCTGTGTGCTCAACTAGGGATCTCCATAAACTGGGAAAAATCTGTATTACTGCCCCTGCAATCCTATTTTTTTATAGGCGCAGAGGTAGACACTGTGGATATGACCGTCTCCCCATCAAGAGCACAAAACCTCATCTCAAGTTCAGTGTATTCTGCTTTGGAAAGTCAAAGCAAAATGGATTCTTAAACTTCTTGGAATGATGGCCTCAACCATTCTGTTAATACCTTTAACCAGGTTGCATATAGGTTCATAGGTTCATACTAGGCTATCTGCCCTAGGGCATTTATAAGCCTAGCCAGAATGTGTTTGGCTGTCACCACCCATTTTAAATTTATTTTGCTAGGCCCTTTTTTGAGGTTAGTATACTGTGCCTCTAACAGTGACACAAGTGATACCCGGGGTAAACCTACGATCTCCCATCCACTCATCAAGATTCCTCTTGAAGAGAGTCTGAGGGACTAACCTGGACTGGGATTTTATTCCAGAGTGAAGGGAGCCTCTGGGTTATGAATCTGTCCCTCCAGCATGTCCTATTTATTTCCGTGCTGTGGTTCAAGTCTCGAGCGCGTAGCTCGATGGGATTTGGATTTTCTGAGGTGCAGCATGTTCATTAATTCCGGGTTGGACATGGCTTTATACGTCAGGCACAGATCGCCTCTGAGCAGGTGGTATGCCACTGAGTAGAGCTGGAGTTTCTTTAACCGGGCAGCATATGGCATCTGTTTGAGCCCTTTGATCCTCTTGGTGAGGTACTTTTGGGGTCTTTCCAGTTGCTGCAGGTGTCTGGTAAGGTACATCCCAAAAGGGGCATTGTACTCAATTATGGGCCTGATGAGGGATGAGTAAAGAGGCACGATGACCTCCCCTGATCTAGATGTGAATCCCTTCATGATTAGGTGGGCTATATAAAATGTTTTTCTAACCACTTTGGCCACGTGGCTCTCAAATGAGAGATTGCTATCAACTTGGGTCCCCAGGTCCCTAATTACTTCTGTACTTAATGGATTTCCACCTATGTGGTAATTTGTGGGCACTTTGTTTTTGCCAAAGGGGATGACTATACACTTTTTGGCATTTGGCTTGAGGCCATGGCTCTGGCACCAGTTGTTTGTTTTTATGAGGCCCTTTTGGAGGATGCTTGTGTTGGCTGGAGAGTATTATGGCGCCCAGTTTGCAGTCATCTGCAAACTTGGTCAGCCACAGTCCTTCCGTGTTGGCCTGTACCTCCAAGAAATATATACCGAACAAGAGTGGTCCCAGGACTGAGCCTTGTGGGACACCACTTGTAACTGGTTTGGAGTCTGACATGGCTCCAGCAATTCTAACCATGTGGGTCCTGTCCTTGAGCCAGTTTGCAATCCATCTAGTGACATAGGGGTTTATATTTAAGCTGGTGAGCTTATCTATAATGCCAGAGTGGGGTATTGTATCGAAGGCTTTTGCGAGGTCCAGGTAGGCTGTGTGGACCACCTTCCCCTCGTCAATGGCCTTGGTGACTGTTTCAAAGAAATCAACCAGGTTTAAGAGGCAGGATCTGTCTGCTGGGAAGCAAGTTGATCCTCATTGCTCCTTACTGGCCTCTGGTCTGGTTCCACTTCCTCGACACTCTACTGGACGATCCTTGTATTCTGGACCCAGTTCCAGATCTTTTGACCCACATATCTGGTTTGCTACACCCTTCTCTCCACACCCTCAGATTGACAGCTTAGCTGCTCCAGTTACGTCTCTAGTCAGGCTTCATGTTTCTTCATCAGTGTCCCATATTCTCTTATCCTTGCATAAAACCCTCAACCAGAAGGCTGTACGACAGTAAATGGAAAAAGTTTTCTATGTGGGCACAGAAAATGAAAGTGGATCCTTAAACTGCTCACATTCCTGTGATTCTGGAATTCCTTTCGGAGCTTTTTCAGCAGGGATCTCCACTGGCCACCATCAAAGTAAAATTGGCAACTCATTTTTATTTAGGGTTTCCAAATGTCAACCTTGTGTCTCATAAGCTATGCACGACTTTCTGGAGAGGAGCCACTTTACTGAGACCACCATTACCATAACCTGTGGCTTCTTGGGACTTAAATTTTGTGTTGTCCAAACGGGCATCCCCTCCCTTTGAACGGTCTCATTCATCTTCCTTAAAATATTGGTCGTGGAAGACTGTTTTTAGTAGCTATTACATCAGCCAGATGTGTATCTGAGCTACAAGCTCGGTCTAAGCCTCCTTATTCTGCCTTTCATAAAGACAGGGTTTCTTTACGTGCCAATCCTTCATTTGTTCCCAAAGTTTGAGTTGTCAATCTCGCCTTTTTGCTGGTTGGTATCGGAGCCGATCCTCTGCTCCGACTTGGCCATCTTCAATAGCTGAAGAGCTGTTTACTGGCTTAAGGCTACCCCTTATCCCATGATGCCTAGCGCTAGCTACCCAGATCTCGTTTGCCACTTCAGCTGCAAGGTTCGAGGTACTGGCTCAGGCTCGTATATTTTTCTTCTATCTTTTTCAGTCAGATGAGGGATTTTTTTCTATCCTTATTGTATTTGTCTAGTAGTAGTGTTTTTTTTTGTGGGCTTTTCAGAACCTAGAGTTCTTCCCCTGCCCCACCTCCTCCACCGATAGCTTACTCTGTAGAATTTTCTTCCTTTTTCTTGTTTTAGGTAGCTGTTTTAGTTAGAGGCTTCCCAATTCCTAAAAAAGATATCCTCATCTTGTAGTATATTGTCTTATTTGTGGTTGTGTGGTAGTGTTTACTGTTAGTGGTATTTCTTATTGTGTATTATGTCTAAGGAATCCAAAGTGTCGGGATTCAAGAAGTGACTCATGCTGTCAGAAGATGTCTGACAGATGGGCACACTTGCATCTATTGTCTAGGCGCTGTACACCTGCAGGACTCTTGCTCTATCTGCCATGCATTTAGCCCAAGAGTTCTGCAGGAGCGCAAGAATAAACTTATTTTGAGGGCTGCTTAAGCCTGAGGACTCACTGGCCAAGACCTTGCCAGTGAAGTCTCCTAAACCAGCCAAATCGTCTGCTCCCCAGCTCGGAGCAGTCCTTGGCCCAAGGCTTACCTTCCACTTTGGTTCCGGCCGGAACTGAGGAGACTGCTTCCTCATCAGCTCCAATAGTTGCCTCGGAGCCGTCAAGGACTCACAAAAGACCAAGGTCCCCTTCATTAGTCCATTCATTTGGTTCCTCTGTCTCCCCTCCTGCAAAGTGACCATAGTCATAGATCTTCACACTCCTCTCGGTCCTCCAGGCACTCAGACCATTATGTGGAGTGGTCAGCAGGTTATTGAAGTCGCAGGCACTGGCCAAAATGTTGTTCAGCCCCCCTCAACAGGTGTCTGCTCCATCCATTTCTCTAGATAGTTATCCTCCGACTCCATTGAGCTCGGAGCTGTAGTTTCTTGGGGTTAGTCGTGGAACTGTCTGCTCCGATAAGACTCTCCTTTGGATCAGTCTGCTCCGATCATCGATGGTGCCTTCTGTCAAGGGATCTGGGCACAGACTCCCTAGTCTACTCAGAGGGGCAAGTGGCATCTGACCCTTGTCAGACCCCGCTCTCCCTCAGTGTCGGTGCAGGTGAGCTCTGCTCCTACATCGGCCTCGGAGCCATCTCCCTTGGTGCTGAGGAGGATTCCGGTTTCGCCGGTGCCTTCTCTTCATCATGGCTGGGACGACTTCGATGTCATGTGTGCTGGCCTCTCAGCCAGCTCCACCCCACTGGCTCAGTCCCCCATAGTGCCTACGTCTACCTCTGTCCCTCCTCCAGACCCCAAGCGTGGGGAACCAGTGCTTTAGGGCACCCCATTGGGTGTTTACTCTTTCTCAGAGGCCTCCCCTGATCATTCAGAGGAGCCCCCTCAGAAGTGGTGCAAGAGGAAGCGCATAGACTCCCCCGAGTCACTTCGGATACTGATTTGGATGAGTCTGAAGGGTCCCAGAGATACCCCTCTGAAGAGGTCTCCTTTTCAGACATCCTAGAAATACTTAAGCAGAGGGGGAACTGGAATACCCTAGCCCCTACTGAGGACAAATCTTTATTCCTGGATGTGTTGGGTTCCTGACCTTGCACCTCCTGGGTTTCTCCGCCCTTCGATCCACTAATGTCTGTGGTGGCTCGAAGGGCTTGGCCAACCCCAGATACAATGGAACCAACCCCGAGGAGACCAAGTTTATTACCGCACCCCCTGACGAGCAGTTCCTTACTAAGGGTGTTCCCGTGGATGCCATGGTGGTAGCAGCAGCCACTAAAAAGGGGTTAGCGGAAATTTGTCCATCTTCCTGACAAGGAGTTTAAGACCATGGACAGATACGGGAAGCGAATGTTTGCTTCAGTGACCTTTTCCATGAGGTCACTGAATTACTTATGCCATTTTACCAGGCTTCAGAGGGATCTTCTGAAAGAGCTCGGAGATGCCCTGCAGGATACTTCAGCTGAAGGGGCCCAGGCTAAAGTGGCCTCTCAGCTGGCCACCCTTAACTCTGTAGTAAATTCCTCCATGAGGCTCATTTCCTATGCAGCCAATGGGGAGAGTAGAGCAGCAGGCACAGGCGTAGCACTTCGGAGACGTGCGTGGATGCGACTGTGTAATTTTGCGGAACCCTTCAGAGTCATTCACCAACACTCCCTTTGACGGTTCCTTTCTTTTTGGACCACAGGTGAAAGACACTTACCAGGTGTGAACAGGAAGGCAAGACTCTCTCTGGCGGAATCATTTTTCCACTCCCTCTAGACCATACCCCAAGGGTCAGAAGAGTGGAAAGATGTGGTTTCGGAAATCCCAGGGATCTTTGCCTGACACACAGTGATTTTTTTTTCCTCCAGGTGCAGAGGAGGAAATAACAGACGCCGCCCTCGTGGCAGAGGGGGTCCGCAGAACCAGGGCAGTAGAGAATCCTTCTCTGGCAAGCCCAACATCCCTGAGGGGTTGCCAGACTGTCTCTGGAGGCAGTCGGGGGAAGACTTTCATTACACCCAAAAGCCTGGTTAAGCACAACGCAAGACAAATGGGTACATCCAGTAATATCCGGAGGTTACATAATTCCTTTCGTTCAGCCCCCTTTACCGTCATGAAAGTCCCTCCCAGATGTTCCACCCAATCTGAGGGACCCCAAGCAGTTATAGAAGTTTCAAAACTGCTAGAAAAAAGTCATCCAGGAAGTCCCGGCAGACCAACACGGATCTGGAACTTATTCAAGGTTCTTTCTGGTACCAAAAAAGACGGGACTGGAGACCTATTTTGGATCTCAGCAGACTGAACAAGTCTGTTCAAAGAACAAAGTTTCAGATGGTCACGCTTCAGTCCATTCTACCCTTTCTGGGTCAGGACAATTGGATGTGCTCTGTAGATCTCCAGATCTCCAGGATGTGTACTATCGCATCAAAATGGACAGACACTCCAGGAGGTTCCTTCGCTTCTGGCTGGGAGCCGGTCATTACCAGTTCAGAGCTCTTGCCCTTTGGTCTCGCCACAGCCCCCAGGGTGTTAACCAAATGTATGGCAGTGGTCACAGCTCACCTGAGGCATCAAGGATTCCAGGCGTTTCCCTATCTAGACTGGCTCCTTATTGCTACTACCAGACATCAACTCCTTCAAGCTAGGGACTATACAGTCTCAATTTGCTCCCAGCTAGGCATTACCATACATTTTGAAAAATCTGCCTTGTCAATCTATTACTTGTATAGGAGCAGACTTGGATACAAGGAGCATGTCCGCAAAGCTACCCTTGGACAGGGTGTCCACTATTCGCCAGCAGGTTCATGTCCTCATGCAATGCAAAAGAGTGCAAGTCAGGTACGTCCTTCAGACTCTAGGTTCTATGGCGGCAGCAATTCTTCTGATGCCCCTGGCCCGCTTCCACACGAGAATCCTGCAGTGGCTTCTGTTCGCGCAGTGGTCCTTTCAACAGCTCCCCATGTCTAACATGATCGTCATCACAGAAGTATGCAAAAGACACCTTTCCTGGTGGTGGATGGTCTCCCCACTAGTGATTCAGGGCAGATCCTTCATTCAGCCTCCTCTAGTTGCTACAGTGACCAGACGCCTCCCTGATAAGGGGGGGGGGGGCATTTTCAGGGAAGGACAGTCCAGGGCACTTGGCAGGCTCACGAGTACCATCTGCATATAAATGTCCAGAGATGAGAGCCATACTCCTAGCATTGCAAGCTCTTCAGGTCTCCTCCTTCGGGGACCATTGCAATTCAAACAGACATGTCAGTGGTGTGGTACATCAACAAGCAGGGGGGATCCAGGTCCTACCCCCTGTCGAAGCCCTCCGACTCTGGCAGTGGGCGATTTTCCTCCCAATGATTTCTGATTGCAACGCACATCCCTGGATGTCCAGCGTCATAGCGGACAGGCTCAGAGCTGTTCTTATGCCTCACGAGTGGTCTCTGAATCGGGTAGTTGCGGATTTAATCTTCCGCAAATGGGGGTCAGCCTTGCTGTGACCTTTTTGCTACCCCCTTCAACAGCAAATGCAGTAGCTACTTCTCCCTTCTGCTTCCTGGTCACCCTGCCAGAGACTCTCTCTAGTCCACGATTGGCCTCGGACTTTATGCCTTCCCTCCATTTCCACTGATACCGAAACGCATTCAGAAAGCTGTCGGGTTGCAAAATGATCCTCATTGCCCCTTACTGGCTTCGACAGATATGGCTCCCTTTTCTGCACCATTACCTTCTCGAGCGACCTTGGACTTTGGATCGATTCCAGACCTACTGATTCATCAATCGGGCGGGCTGCATCAATCCCTTCAAACTCTCTGCTCACAGCTTGGTTGCTCCACTTCCAACCTTAGCCAGGCTTCCCAGTATTTCCCCAGCTGTTCGTGACATTGTTTCCTCCCATAAGTCTGCCACTAGAAGGACTTGCGCTAGTAAGTGGAAACGTTTTTGTTGTTGGGCGGACTTGGGAGTTCTAACAGAACTCTTTCTTTCAGGGTCCGCTTCTGCTGCAGTCAGGGTTCAATTAGCGGCCATTTCAAATTTTCATGTCTGTTCTAATGCCAACATTGTCTCAAGCTATGTAAAGTGTTTCTAAGAGGAGCTACTCTCCTTAGACCCCCAGTGAGAGATCCCCTCCTCCTTGGGACCTTAATTTGGTACTAACCTCATTAATTATGCCCCCTTTTGAACCGGCAGCTTCCTGCTTCATTAAGTTTCTATCTTGGAAGACTCTCTGGTAGCGGTTACGTCAGCCAGACGTGTCAACTTCAGGCACTATAGTCTGTCCACCATACTTAGTATTTCATAAGGACAGGGTTGCTCTGAGGACTAATCCTTTTCTTCCAAAGGTCTGCTCAGAAAACAATTTGAATCAGTCTATAGACCTACCGGTGTTTTTCCCTAACCACACCAACAAGGCAGAATACAAGATGTTATGTGGTCCTGTCTCGCCTACATTCCTTACTCAAGTGTTTGGAGCAGAGAATTGGCTCTGACTTGGCCAAATTCTTCTACCACGAAGTCTCTAATTGGCTGGGCTAACCTGGTATCCCAAGATGCACCTTGCCCTAGCCCCAGATCTCGTTTGCCGCTCGTAGAGTTAGGACGTGGTCTTGCTTGGCTGTGGCTAAGTACCCTTTTAAAATACTTTCTAAGTATTTTAGCAGTCTACTTTATGATAAAAGCTCTTAATAGTTAGCTTTGTATCTGACTAGTTGTGAGTTTTTGGGAGTACTGTGATTTGTGTGGTATCCCTCTGTTTTGCAGGCTAGGCCCGTTTAAGTTAGAGGACGTTGTTCTCTCCAGTGTGTTCCCTTGCTGTTTTTGTGCTGTTTTGTTTTCTTGTCGGTGGTTAAGATGTTCTTCATCTCACATTGCTGCAGTCCTTACACTTGGGTAGTCCGCTGTCCTCGGTCGGCCCGAATATCAAAGTATAAGGCTGACGTCGGTCAAGGCGCATTAGACTGACATCAGGACGTCAGGGTACAAATGCGCATGACCGACGTCATATCCTCAGTCTTTTTTGCCGCATGGTCCGATGCAGAAGCAGCGTTGCAAGTGCCGTTCGGCGTTCTGAAATTTTTCGAATTCGGAGTTTCAGACAGAGTCAAAGTTGGCTAAGTACCCCGTTGGGGAATATTTTAGTTTTTTCTTGCCTCAGTGGTTTACCGGATGTCAGAAAAAGTGAATAACTATTTCTTGTGGGGAACAGATACCGCATAGAGATTATCATACTTTGTGTATTCCTTGTTTAGGGCCTGAGCACGACGTTGTTGGGTGTCGCTCTTGTGCTAGATTCAATAAGCGCACTATAAAGAGAAGGTTAGATTGTGCCAGGTTAGTCTTTGGGAAGCGGTGCAATTATAAAATGCTGTCGGATGCTCCGCCCGCTTCGAAGAAGCGCAAGGACAAAGCAGCTAAGCCTAGGCTTGAAGAGCCGTCCGTACCGGACGCCGGTTCTTTAGAGGTGTTGGTGGAGCCGGTGGTTCCGCCGGAGGTTTCTCTGGAGTCCCAGGGAGAGACTTTGTTATTGCAGGATGTGGCCTCTCAGGAGGCAGGTCAGGCTGAAGGGGCTTCTCAGGTTACTGTGCTCCCCTCCCTTCCTAGGGTGGTTAGGCCCTCTCCTTCCGTTTCCAAGGCTTCTCCCAGAGGCAGGCCAGGTTTAGCTTCAGTTGGTGTCACCCCTAGTTCTTCAGGATCTGTGCCCAAGAAGCATATGCTTAAAATGGCAGAAGATTTGATTACTTTGATTAGAGGTTCTTTGCCCCCTCCTGATAAGAGACCTAGGGTGGAACCTGAGCTAGGGAGTTTTGAGCAGGCTTCGGATGTTTGAGTCTTCGGCTGAAGACTTGCAGGAGTATTCTCCTTATTCTGATGTGGATGATTCTACTCCTTCTGCTTCTCCTCCTGAGGATTTTTCTTTTTCAGAGACTCTTCATTCCATGAGGGAGCATTTTAAGTGGGAAGGTCAGGACTTCTCTGATTCCAGGAAAAGGCTTAGGGAATTTTTGTTTTTACCCCAGCATAGGCCTTTGGCTATACCTCCTGTTCTGGATGTTGTGGAAGATGTGTTTGCAGAAGCTTCCCTTAATCCTGATTCTTTGCCTCCTGCTCCTGTTAAACCGGACAGGTATTACAGGGTGCCTGAAGCTCATAAGTATCTTTTTAAGAGTCCTAGGGCAGACCCAGAAACTGTTAGTCAGGGGCCTAAGGGTGTTAAGGCTTCTGTTGTCAAAAATCCAGTTCCTCCAGATAGAGGCCAGGGCTTTGGATAGATGGGGAAAGAAAGTTTATACTTCCTCCACCCTTGCTATGAGGGCTTTGAATTGCCAGTTTCACATGTTGAAGTACCAAAACTATCTCCTTTCACAATTGAAGTCTAAGGTAGATGCTCTGGCGGAGGGTATTGAGTGTAAAGAGTTACAAGATTTAGTACATGTTTCTGAACAGGTGGGTAAGCATTCTTTGCAATGTGGTTTTGATGCTGTACAGGCCTCGTCTAGGGTGGCTGCCACTGGGTCAGTTCTTCGCAGGCACGCCTGGCTGAGGGATCAGAATTTATCTGACCATGTTAAGACAAGGATTTTAGATGCTCCTTTACAATCTGATGTGTTTGGTTCTCCTGTTGAGGCAGTCTTAAAAAAAATGGAAGACAAGGCTAAGTCTATGCAGACTGTTAAAGATGTTTTGCAGGTTCAGCCTCCGAAGTTTAATAGAAATTGGCCTTCCAAGGGGTGGACTTATCCTTCTTATGATTCCCAGTCTAGGGGTAGATCTAGACGTGGTAGGGGCAGAGCTCAGGGCTCTTTCAGGCCTAGAACAGGGAGTTCACCTGCACAGTCTTCGGGTGAGGGCAGGGGTCAGTCCTTTCGTAAACAGACCCAATGACCTCCCTTTTCAGCTGCCAGAGCCTTCTCGTCTGGCAGCACCTTTGGGAGGAAGGTTGGCACTTTTCAAAGAAAATTGGAGTTTACTTACCCAAGACAGATGGGTATTGGATATCATACACCACGGTTACAGGTTTTATTTCCATACCTTGCCTCCTTTCAAAGGCATACCAGACGTTCCTCCTCAGCAAAGAATAGAGGCTCACAAGCAAATTTCTCTGTTACTCCAAATAGGGGCCATACAGCCGGTCCCTATGCCAGAAGTGGGCCTAGGATTTTATTCTCGCCTGTTCCTAGTACCAAAGAAAGGGAACACGTGGAGACCAATTTTGGATTTATCTATCCTCAACACTTATTTGGACATTCCCAAGTTCAAAATGTTGACGTTACGACAGCTTTTACCTCTGCTGGGCAAAGATCATTGGATGGTAACTTTGGATCTCAAGGAGGCTTACCTTCATGTTCCTATCAGACTGAGTTGCAGGAAGTATCTGCGTTTTCGAGCTGGGACTTCTCATTATCAGTTCTCTGCATTGCCCTTTGGCTTATCTACTGCGCCCAGAGTGTTCACGAAAGTTCTGGCTCCAGTGATAGCTTTCCTCAGGTTAAAAGGAATACAGATCTATCCTTATTTGGACGATTGCCTGATTCTGGCTCAAGGAAGGGACGAGCTTCTTCATCATTTGCAATATGTGATAGCAGTGCTAAGATGCCTGGGGTATTCTGTGAACGAAATAAAGTCCAGTCTAGTACCCTCTCAGGACATGTGCTTTCTGGGTGTGAGACTGAATACAGCATCCCAGATGGCCTTTTTGACCCCGGACAAACAAAAGAATCTTTCCCTTTACTTTCATCAATTGTCTCATCAGTCCAGGCTGACTGCAAGGACAGTCCTTCAAGCCTTGGGGTTCATGGCATCTTGTATTCTGGTGCTTCCCAATGCCAAACTGCATATGAGGAAGCTACAATGGTATCTCAAAAATGTATGGACACAGCACTGCCAGGATTTGGACACTGTCATTCAAATACCTTGCATTCAAAAGGAATTGTTGTGGTGGGCTCAGGAATGTCACCTAAACAAGGGACTCTCTGTGACCCGGCCAGAGGCGAGTCAGATTCTAACGACAGATGCCTCAGACAAAGCTTGGGGAGCTCATCTGAATGGAAAGTGGATACAAGACAAGTGGCCTGCCAGACTACAACATCTGCATATCAACTTGAAAGAGATGTTAGCAGTCCAGTTTGCATTAATAGCTTTCAAGGATTTACTTCTTCCAGGGCAGGTGATTCTAACAGACAACACAACTGTCATGTGGTACATCAACAAGCAAGGCGGAACACATTCTTATCCTCTATGCAGGCAAGCAATGATTTTGTGGGAGACTGCTCTCAGTTTACAGCTAAATCTTCAGGCAAGGCTTCTGCCGGGAGCACAGAACTCCTCCTTAGCAGATGTGTTGAGCAGACGAATTATGGATCCCCACGAGTGGAAATTGGATCCTCATGTATTTCAGAAATTGACAGTGTCATGGGGAACTCCAGACATAGATCTGTTCGCTTCTCCACTAAACCACCAGCTGCCAAAGTTTTGCACGAAAAGGTTTCATCCCACAGCTTGGAAAGTGGATGCTCTTTCTTTCAATTGGAGCAATCTTCATGTGTATGCCTTTCCACCTCTGCCTCTCCTCCCAAAGGTACTACTAAAGGCCAGACAGGACAAGCCAAGGATGATTTTGATAGCTCCAGATTGGCCTCGACAGCATTGGTACCCATTACTGAGAAGCCTGGTACGGGAGCCTCCATGGCCTTTGCCTTCGATTCCACACCTGTTGTCTCAGGAGGACAGTCATTTGCTCAATGTCAAGCTTCACTCTCTGCACCTAACAGCCTGGCATATTCTGTTTTGAACCATGGTGGGCCTCCACTTCCACAGCAAGTTTTGAATGTTATTTTGGAAGCTAGAAGGCCTAGTACAAGGAAAGTGTACGCAGATAAATGGAAGAGATTTTTATTTTGGAGTGCAGCAAAGGATTTTGATGTTTGAGCCTAATTTAAGTGTGGCTCTTCAATATCTTACTGAGTTACTGGACAAAGGTTTGTCCTTCTCTTCTATTAAGGTTCATGCTGCAGCAATTTCGCTCACTATGATTGTGACCCACCATTGTTTTCTCATCCTTTGTTCAAGCAATTTCTTAGAGGGGCAAAGAATATAAGACCCCACGTAGAGCTCCTACTCCTGCTTGGGATCTCAATTTTGTGTTGGAGAAACTCACTCTACAACCTTTTGAGCCTGCAGCTACTACAGAGTTGAAATTTTTATCATGGAAGACTGCTTTTTTGTTGGCCATTACCTCTGCAAGAAGGGTTTCTGAGTTGCAGGCCCTTATGGCGGTTGAGCCTTTCTTAATTTTCCATAAGGATAGGGTATCTTTACGTACTAATCCTTCCTTTATGCCTAAAGTGGTTTCTAGTGTGGCTTTAAACCAAACTATTCATTTGCCTACTTTTTATGCAAATCCCCAAAATAAAGGGGAAAAGATTTTGCATACTTTAGATGTACAGAGGCAGTTGCGATATTATTTGGACAGAACTAAAGGGTTCAGGCAGTCTCAGCAGTTTGTTTCATTTGCTTTGGGTTCTCAGGGCAAGCCTGTGTCAAAACAAACTATTTCTAAGTGGATTGGGTTTTGCATTGCTTTCTGTTATTCCTATCATGGCAAGGAGATTCCAGCTGGGATTAGGCCTCATTCCACTAGGGCTACTGCCACTTCGACAGCTTTTTTAAGGGGGGTGGCAACTAAAGATATTTTGGAGGCAGCTACTTGGAGTTCAGTGCATACTTTCTCTAAGCATTGTCACCTTCCACTTTACTCTAAATCTAGGGCTGGTTTTGCCACTGCTATTTTACATGGCATTTTGGCAGCTCCTGCTTCTTTATAGTTTGGCCATCCTCCCTTACCTCTGCTTTGGGATTCTACCCAAGTGTAAGGACTGCAGCAATGTGAGATGAAGAACATAGTACAGTTTTGTACCTACCATAAATGTAGATGTTCGAAGATCCACATTGCTGCAGTCCAATTTACCCTCCCTCCTTCCCTCTGTAGTTAGAGGCGGTTGTGTGGGTTGGGTTGTAAATATTGTGTATATTGTACATATTATTAGTGCAAGGGTGGTTGGTTGTTTGTCTTTTGGTTTTGACCTTTCTTTTTAGGGTCTTCTGACATCTGGGGCAAGAAAAGACTGAGGATATGACATCGGTCATGCGCATTTGTACCCTGACGTCCTGAGGTCAGTCTAATGCGCCTTGACCGACGTCAGCCTTATACTTTGATATTCGGGCCGACCGAGGACAGCGGACTACCCAAGTGTAAGGACTGCAGCAATGTGGATCTTCGAACATCTACATTTATGGTAGGTACAAAACTGTACTTTCCCTCGTAGGAAACGTTTAACTTTTCCTTGTCTGTTGGTGGTTTTTTGGTTTTTCCCACCTTCCTCTTGTGCTAGTCTGTCGTTTGTGAGTGGTGCAGTTGCCTACCATGTCGAAGGAACTGAAAGAACATAAACCCTCCGGGTTTAAGAAGTGTACAAAATGTGGCTATAAAATGTCCATTACAGATTGGCATTCAATCTGATGTCCTTCAAGGATGCATCTGCAGTCTTTACAAATGGGTTGTCCTGTTGTCAGGCAGCCCTTCGGTCGGCCGGATTCCAAAGTCTGGGTCTGGCTTCGGCTGGTGTCGCACTTTACCCGACGTCATTGCGGCAGTTCTTCGGGTATAAAGGCATCAGCCAACGCCATTTTCCTCCGTCTTTCTTGCCGCGTGGCGCCCGAAGCAGAAGCTGTTCGCAAGTGCCAGTCGGTCAGATCCAGAGATTACTACTACCGAATATTACTTCGAAGACTTCTAAAAAGCTAAGTACCCCGTTGGGGACTCTTTCTTGCCTCAGCCGATGTCAGAGAAAGTGAATAACTGTTTATCTTGTGGGAAACAAATACCTCAAAGATTTCCACTCCTATTGCATACATTGTTTAGGCCCAGACCACGACTTAGCAGCTTGTCTAGCCTGTGCTTCTTTTAACCGACGGACGCTTAGACGTCGGTCGGAGTTTGCTGAACAGATTTTCGGCTCCGATTTTGCCTATATTATGCAGTCGGATCCTCCAACGCAAATTACCAAAAAACGCAAAGAAAAGGACCGACACTCGCGGTCCGGTTTCGGCCGAAACCGCGGTTAAGCAAACCGTGAGTGTCTCTGTTTCGGCCGAAGCCGAGCAAGCGGTTTCTTCAGCCGAAATCATGCCTTCTACCGAGGCCTCTTCTAACCTGGTAGAAACTGCTTCTGAAATCCAACCTTCTGTTGCGGTTTCACAGGAATTATCAGACACCATTCCCCTGGATATTTCAACCCCTGCACGTGGAGCTGCTAGGCCTCCTGCAGCTATGTCTATTAAGGCCTTTGCCAGGGCGAAAGCAGCCAAAGCATCAAAAACGGTGCCTGCCAAACCCCCCTCTCACAGGCCCAGCACCAGCTCCCATATGCTTTCTTTGGCTGAGGATCTCATCTCTTTAATTCGTGGAGCCCAGCCTCATCCAGACAGGGCCCCTCTCCCTCCTCCAGAAAAGAGGCCTAGAGCAGAGCCCCCTGAGCCAGTATCCACAGATTCCTCTGATGACTCAGAGCATACAGACCCTCTGAGGCTCCTTATTCTACTTACGAAGACTCTGATGCTGGAGTCCATCCCTTCAGCCTCTCCGCCTGAGGAATTTTCCTTTGGGGAAACTTGCATGCTATGAGGGAACAATTTCAGTGGCAGGGCCAAGATTTCTCAGACTCCAGAAAAAGGCTTGGGACCTTTCTACATTTGCCACAACATAGGCCTTTCTGTTGATGATGCATTTAATGATGCTTGCACTGCTCCTGATTCATTACCTCCGGCTCCTGCTAAGCCCGATAGGTTCTACAGGGTCCCGGACACTCCTCACCATTTATACAAGGCTCCTTTTGCAGATCCAGAGACTATCTCCCAGGGCCCTAAAGCTGCAGCAGCTGCTACTACTAAAAAACCCCTCCCCTCTGAAAGGGAATCCAGGTCCTTAGAGAGATGGGGTAAAAAAGTTTACACCTCTGCTACTTTGTCAGCTAGGGCTTTGAACTGCCAATTTCATATGATTCAATATCAAGAGTTTATGCTTGACCAGTTGACTAAAAAGCTGTCCTCTGAAGAATCTTTAGATAAAAAGTATGTTCAAGAAATGGTACATAACATACAGCAGGTTAGTAACCATTCTTTAAAATGTGGCTATGATGCACTGGAGGCTTCCTTTAGATCAGCCATGACTGGCACAGTTATCAGGAGGCATGCATGGTTGAAGGAACAGGCATTACCAGACCATGTCAAATCAAAGCTTTTGGATGCACCTATGGACAAGGTCAGTTATTTGGTTCCCCTGCACAGCAGGTACTAAAAAAGATGGAAGAGAAGGCAAAATCTGTACAAACAGTGAAAGATTTCTTACAAGTTCAACCTCCAAGGTTTAGCAGGAACTGGCCCTCCAAGAATTGGTCCTTTCCGGACTCCTCTAAGACACAAAGAGCCAGGAATAGGCGCTCTAGAGGCAGAAACCAACGCAGGGGTGCCTACAGGGGACGCCAGTGGCAAGGTAACAACCAGCGAGGCACGGATGCAGCCACCACCACTACAACAACTCAATCACAGTGACTTGGCGGTGGCACCGCCTACCAGGGAACAACTAGAAGCACCCTTAGGCGGAAAGCTAACCTTATTTTCAAAGAACTGGCATTGCATCACGAGAAAAATGGATTTTGCAAACTAATAGACCAAGGTTACAGGTTCCATTTCCGTACTCTACCAGGAAAGGTAGGCCAAACCTACCACCTACTCAAAGGACAGAAGCTCTAAAGCAAATATCTCTTAAGAATGAGAGCTGTGGAAAAGGTACCATCTATGGAGCAAGGAAAGGGATTTTACTCCAGACTCTTCCTGGTACCAAGAAAAGAAAACAAATGGAGGCCTATTCTAGACCTGTCCGCTTTAAACATTCCTCATTGTTCCAAAATTCAAAATGCTGACCCTACAGCAGCTTCTTCCCATGCTGGGCAAGGAGTCTTGGCTGGTAACTCTAGATCTCAAGGAGGCATACCTGCACGTCCCCATACGACCAATTTGCAGAAGATACCTCAGATTTCTTGCAGGATCAGAGCATTATCAATTCTCAGCATTGCCCTTTGGCTTACCTACTGCGCCCAGAGTGTTCACGAAATGCCTGGCATCAGTAATCGCTCATTGCAGACTTCAGGGGATTCAAATCTATCCCTACCTGGACGACTGCCTGATACAAGCGGACAACAAAATCAAGCTAACAGAAGACTTACAAAGAGTCATTTACCTGCTGCAAGCCCTTGGATATATAGTCAATATAAAAAAGTCAAGGCTGATTCCATCCCAAAGAACAACCTTTCTGGGTGCAGAACTGGACACATCAAAACAAATGGCATTCCTAACTGCAGAAAAGAAAGAACAACTTCCTCTCTACTTCTTGGCATTAACTAAGCAGAACCATCTAACTGCAAGAAAAGTGCTACAAGCTCTAGGCTTCATGGCATCCTGCATAATACTGGTCCCTCATGCCAGACTGCATATGAGAAAGCTACAGTGGTACCTAAAGAATTTGTGGTCCCAACACAAGCACAGCCTAGAAACCAAAATTCCAATAATCCCATGCCTGAAGCAAGAGTTCCTATGGTGGGCTCAGACCTGTCAAACACAGGATTGCCCTTCTGCAAAAGTCAACCAAGACAAACCATCACGACAGATGGCTCCAACCTCGGTTGGGGGGCACACATGCTGGGCAAGTGCATTCAAGGCCTATGGACTCAAGACCAGCTGCACCTGCACATAAATCTAAAGGAAATGATGGCAGTAAAATTGGCAATCCAGTCATTCAGGCCTTTTCTCCAAGAAGGTCAGTTGATAAGGACAGACAACACCACAGTTATGTGGTGGAGGCACACATTCATACCCTCTATGCCGGCTGGCACTGGACCTATGGGATGTGGCTCTGGGCTACAACATTCAGTTACAAGCAATTTATGTACCGGGGAAGGAAAATATTCTAGCAGACATATTAAGCAGAACTACCACAGATGCCCACGAATGGATGCTGCATCCGGACATCTTCAAAGCCATCACAAGAGAATGGGGATTACCACAAATAGACTTGTTTGCATCCCCACTCAATCACCAGCTAAAGAAATTCTGCACAAGGACGTACCACCCACTTGCTTGGAAGGTGGACTCCCTATCTTTCAGTTGGAAAAACCTGATAGCATACGCATTCCCACCACTTCCTTTGCACAAGGTGCTTCTGAAGATCAAAGAGGAACGTCCGAGGATCATTCTGATAGCTCCAGACTGGCCAAGACTACATTGGTATCCATTGTTGAGGAGCATGTCCCGGGAACAAATATGGACACTACCCCTGATCCCATTACTGTCAACACAACAACTACAACATCCTGCATCCAAACCTGAAAACTCTGCATCTAACTGCCTGGAACATTACATAACAGCAATTAACCCAAATTTATCCCAAAGGGTTAAAGACACAATCCTGGAGGCTCGTAGACCTTCAATAAAGAATTATGCAGCAAAATGGAAAAGATATCTCATTTGGAGTACTGCAAAGGGGCAAGATGTGACACTGGTGAACATAGCCAACATCCTGGAGTACTTGGCAGAGCTCTTCCATACAGGCCTGTCCTATTCTTCCATCAAGATGCATGCATCAGCTATTTCAGCAGAATACAGCTTGGATCCTCCTGTCTTCTCTCATCCTCTGCTCAGACAGTTTCTGAGAGGAATTAAAAATGTGAAACCTGCCAGGAAACCTCCATTGCCAGCATGGGACTTGAACTTTGTGCTAGAAAAATTGACACTTCCCCCTTTCGAACCAGCAGCAACAGCAGAATTACAATACTTATCCTGGAAGACTGCTTTCCTGCTGGCAATAACTTCAGCAAGAAGGGTCTCTGAACTACAGGCATTAATGGCAGTGCAACCCTTCCTGATCTTCCAAGATAGTGTCCATGAGAACAAATCCTACATTTATGCCTAAGGTGGTATCCAGAGTCTCTTTAAATCGGGCTATCCACCTACCTACATTCTTCCCCAACCCACAGAACAGGGGAGAGACTCTTGCATACCTTGGATGTACATAGACAATTACGCTACTACCTGGACAGGACAAAAACCAATAGAAAAACTGACCAGCTTCTGGTAGCATATGCAACAGGAAAGGCAGGAAAACCAATTTCAAAACAGACAATCTCCAAATGGATAGGAAATTGCATTAGATTTTTACTCCTTCCATGGAAAGAAAACTCCAGAGAACATCAGGCCTCACTCCAAGGGCTACAGCCACTACCACCGCTTTCTTACGAGGAGTGGCTACCAAGGACATTATAGAGGCTGCTACTTGGACCTCCGTGCATACATTTGCCAAGCATTACAATTTACCTCTATACTCTAGATCCCAAGCAGGTTTTGCCACTGCTGTTTTGCAAGGGATCCTAACTACACCATAATCTCTACTCTTTTCCTCCTCCCCTAGTTTAGCTATGGTATTCTACCCATTTGTAAAGACTGCAGATGCATCCTTGAAGGACATAGTACAGTTTTGTACCTACCATAAATGTAGATGTCAGATAGGAATGCATCTGCAGTCAGGATTACCCACCCACCTTCCCCTCTGAGGTACTCCTAGGGTATTTGCCAACCTTCAGCTAGCTTGGGGGGGGATCTATTATGGTGTATTTGTTTGTATACATGTACATAACATGCTTATTTTATGTGTTTGCTCTCTACTGTTTGGAAACTTTGGCATTTATCCAAATTTAGCCATCCAAGAGGGCACCTGGCATCTGGGGCAAGAAACACTGAGGAAAATGGCGTCGGCTGATGCCTTTATACCCGAACTGCCACAAGACACCAGCCGAAGCCAGACCCAGACTTTGGAATCCGGCCGACCGAAGGGCTGCCTGATGACAGGACAACCCATTTGTAAAGACTGCAGATGCATTCCTATCGGACATCTACATTTATGGTAGGTACAAAACTACTTTTATTGTCTTGGTGCTGTTCACCTACAAGAGTCCTGCAGTTTGTCATGTTTTTAGCCCTAGGGTACTGCAGGAATGAAAAAATAAGCTGATTTTTGAAGGGTCTGATTAAGCCCTCCTTTGAGGAGGCCTTAGAGTCGTCTTCGTCTTCTAGTACAAAGTCTAAGCCTCCTAAGGCCAAGAAAAGATCTTCGGCTCAGTCTGCTGCTTCAGAGCCATCTGAGAAGGTTTGTAAATTGGATACCTCCTCCTCTGTTCCATTGTCCTCTGGGCCGAAGGAGAAGGCTTCAGAAATGGATACTACCTCCTCTGCTCCATTGTCCTCGGGTCCGCAGGAGAGGCATCTGTTCTAATCTACTGCTGCTCCGATACTATTAGAGCCTATTCGGAGCCGGTTACCCAGTGTCAGGCATGAGTCTCCAGGTTTGAGATCCCGATCTATTTCTTACAAATCCTCTAGGCTGTCTGATTTAGATGTGGATAGGGTGGTCCACAGGCTCCTACAGTCGCCGGTGTTAGCAAAACTGTTTTCGGCTCCGGAGCCGGTCCCCATCCTAGTATAGATTCCTCCTAAGCACCCATGTGTTGTCTGAGCCGGAGTGCTCCACGCCGAGTGATGTTATGTCTGCTCCGATACCCCATGCGAGTATCTGAGCCAGCTTCGGCTCCAACCAGGTTGGTTCAGTCTTCTGGTTTTGGCACTCTGGTTTCCTCAGTCGGACCCAAGGGGGATGCCTCGGGACTCCTGTCAGTTCAGAGCCTTCCTTTCGGTGCTCCGGCTCGGGGAACCACTACTCCGGTCGTGGTCTGAGACATGTAGGTCCTCTGATTCGGGGGGACCTGCCTTCGAGGCCATGAGGAGCGCACTGGCCAGGTTATCAGTTAAATCACCTGGATCGGTCACTCCATCCCCTACACCCCAGCTGGAGCCTCTGACGCCCCCCTCTCCATGGATGGTGGAGCCCGAAGGTCTGGGGATACCCCCTTGAGTAGTCCCCTACTTTCTGAGGGTCCCTCAGTCTGTGCCTGAGGAGCCTCCTAGAAAGAAGTTGTGCAAGAGGAAGCACATCGACTCACAGGATGAGTCCCTCACTTCCGATACAGACCTCAGAGTCAGAGGGGTCCCCCAAGTCGTCCTCCGATGTCTTTCTCAGACATCCTGGAGATTTTGAGACTGAGGCGACTGGCCTTCCAAGACCCCCTCTGAGGAGAGGTCTGTATTCCTCAAGGCCTTAGGAGCTCAACCCTCTGCCTCCTGGGTGTCTCCACCCTTCGAACTCTTGGATTTGATTTGTCGAAGGGTGTGGGAGAACCCTGATTCCGCGGAACCGGTGCCCAGACGTCCAAACAAGTTCCTTTCTGCTCCCCCGGGGAAAGAGTTCCTGACCAAGGGGGTTTCGGTAGATGCCTTTGTGGCGGCAGCCACTCAGCAGGAAGTTGCAGAGGCTTCTTCTGTCCATCCTCCTAACAATTGGTCCAGGAGTATGGACCGGTATGGGAAGCGTACCCTGTCTTTGGCGACCTTTACCTTGCGGTCGCTGAATTACCTCTGTCATTTCACTCTGCTCAAAGAGATCTGAAGGAGCTAGGAGATGCTCTGATGGGTAACATGCCTGAGGCGGTGGCGCAGACTGTTAACACCTAGTTGTCTACCCTTAGTTCCATTGTCAACTCTTCCATGAGGCTCATATCTTATGCAGCTGAAGGGGCGAGTAGGGCAGCTAGCTCAGGTGTAGCTCTCAGAAGGCAAGCCTGGATGCGCCTGTCATTTTGCGGAGGCCTTTTAAGTCTTCCTTCACTGACGCCCCCTCTGGGTCCTCTCTCTTCGGGCCCTAAGTGAAAGACACCATCGGATGTGAACAGGAGGGAAAGACCCTATCTGCCATAGGGGCCCGTTTCTCTCTCCCTTCTAGGCCTTATCCCAAGGCTCAGAGAGGAGGGAAAATGTGGTTCAAAAAGTCTGAGGTCTTTTCCTGCAGCTCAAGGTGAGTTCCCCTCCAGAGGCGGGGGGGGGGGTTATTCTGGAAGACTCCATCCTAGAGGCAGAGGAGGTCCCCGCAACTCGGGAGACTGATTCCTTTTGCGGATCTTCCTTCCAGCGTTCTGAGGCGTTGCCCAACTGTGCTATTCCGGAGCCGGTCGGGGGCCGAATTTCGTTGCATCCAGAAGCCTGGGAAAGCATCACCCAGGATTGTTGGGTGCTTCGAATAGTTACCTGAGGTTACACTATCCCCCTTTTATCGACACCTCCCCCAGTCAGAAGAATCCCAGACGTCCCACCCAGTCAACGGGATCAAGCAGCACTAGAAGTTGCAAAGCTGCTAGAAAAAGGAGTCATCCAACCAGTCCCCTCAGACCATGTCAGATCAGGAACTTACTCGCTACTTTTTGGTGCCGAAAAGAACAGGGGACCGGAGACCCATTCTGGATCTGTCAACAATCACTATGTTCTGAAGTCAAAGTTCCAAATGGTCATGCTTCAGTCCATTTTTCCATTGCTGGAGAAAGGAGTATGGATGTGTTCCATCGATCTCAAGGATGCCTACTACCACATCAAAATGGACAAGGCATCCAGGAGTCATTTACGCTTCCGGTTTGGAGCCAGTCACTTCCAGTTTCATGCCCTGCCCTTTGGTCCCACCACAGCCCCCAGGGTGTTTACCAAGTGTTTGGCAGTGGTGACAGCTCACCTGAGACATCTAGAATTCTAGGTGTTTCCGTATCTGGACGATTGGCTTCTCGCTGCCCCCACCAGGCATCTGCCCGTTCAAGCCAGGGAGACTACCATTTCAGTTTGCCAGTGTCTAGGAATTACTTTGAACTGGGAAAAGTCTGCCTTGCAGCCCTCACAACATGTTTTTATAGGCGCGCAGAGCTAGACTATTCAAATGCGGGCCTTTCTACCACAAGAGAGAATGAGTGCTGCAGTCTCAGACCCACGCACTATTGACCCTCAGGAAAGTTCAGGCCAGGTTAGTTCATCAGCTCTTGGGATCCATGGCCTCCACCATCATGCTGGTGCCTCTGGCCAGGTTACACATGCGGATCCTACAGTGGCTCCTTTCGGTCCAGTGGTCTTTTCAGAAGCTTCCTCTTTCCCACTTGATACTTCTCATGGAGCGGTGCAAACAGGATCTCCTCTGGTGGCTACGTTCTGCCAGTCTAGACAGAGAGGAAGGAGCTTGATTCTTTTGTCTCCAGTGGCCACGGAAGCCTCCCAGATGGGGTGGGTGGGGCATTATCTGGGCAGGACGGTCCAAGGCACATGGCAAGATCACGAAGTGCACTTGCACATCAATGTTCTGGAGATGAGCGGTGTTTCTGGCGTTGCGAGCACTCCCAAGACTCTCTACCTCTGGGAACGATTGCAATTCACTCAGACAACATGTCCATGGTGTGGTACCTGAACAAGCAGGGGGGAACCAGGTCTTATCCCCTTTGCAGAGAGGCCATGCGAGTGTGGCATTGGGCAGTGTCTTTCCAAGAATGTGCGTTGCCACTAGAAACCATTGGGAAGTCCAATGTGATAGCGGACAGGCTAAGCAGAGTTATTATGATGCCCCACGAGTGGTCCTTGAGAGTGGCGGTTCAGATCTTCAACAGGTGGGGTCAGCCTTGCTGCGATCTTTGCCAGTCCCCACAATGCCAAATGCAGCAAGTACTTCACACTGATCCCCCCACAGGGGGAGTCACCCAGGGATGCTCTAGCTCACGATTGGCCCTCCGGTCTGGTTTATGCTTTCCCTCAGTTTCCTCTGTTACAAAGTGATCCAGAAAGCCATTTCCTTGGGAAGCAGGATGATCCTTATTGCTTCACACTGGCCTCGACAAGTATGGTTCCCTTTTCTTCAACGGTACGCACTGGACAGACCGTGGACTCTGGACCCAGTGCCGGACCTCCTGATTCACATGTCAGGACAACTCAATCCATCCCTGCGAACTCTCAGGTTGACAGCCTGGCTGCTCCACTTCCATCACTAGTCAGGCGACCATTCCTTTTCACCTGAAGTGGTACACATCTTGTCTTCGTCTCATAAGTCTTCCACCAGGAAGATTTATTCCAGCAAATGTAAGAGATTCACCATTTGGGCTCAGGCCCAAGATTTGGACCCCTTCACAGCCCCAATTCTGTCAGTCTTAGATTTTTTAGCCATGTTGTTCAGTCAGGGCTCCGCGCCTGCTACCATTTAAGTGCAGTTGGCTGCAATTTCCAATTTTCACACATCTTATGAGCCCTGTCTTATGGGCCATAAACTCTAAAGCCTTTTTAAAAGGCGCTTGGTTACTTCACCCCCCTGTCTCAGAACCTGTCATACCATGGGATCTAAACCTTGTTAAAAGCCATCACTTCACCACCCTATGAACCAGCTGCCACCTGTGAATTGAAATTTTTATCTTGAAGACTGCGTTTCTGATATTACATCGGCCAGGAGGGTATCAGAACTTCAAGCTTTGTCCATTTAAACCTCCGTATTTGACCTTTCATAAAGACAGTTTCCCTGAGACTTAACCCGTCCTTCCTTCCAAAGGTGTCATCCACTGTCGATCTCCAATCTATTGAGCTACCAGTATTCTTTCCAAATTTTCCAATAAAGCAGAGTTCAGGTTCCATCATTTGGATGTGCACAGACCACTGAGATTCTATTTACACAGGACTAAGCATGTTAGGAAGTCTCATTAGCTGTTTGTGTCCTCTGAGAACAGAGCTTGTCCTATTTCCAAGTGCACAATTTCTAAATGGATTAAAGATTGTATTTCATCTACTCGTCAGGCAGAAGTTTACCTTTTCCTGTCAAAGCTCACTCTACCAGGGCTATATCTACATCAATAGCTTACCATGCCAGGCTTTCATTGGATGATATTTGTGCTGCGGCTACTTGGGCCTCTCCCAACACTTATTACTCATTACAAGCTGGACCTGGCTTCTAGGGGTTGGGCTTCCTTTGGTTCCACGGTTCTCAGGAGTATCTTCCTATGATAGAGGTGCTGGGGACGCTGTCCCGTGAGTAAGGAATGTAGGCGAGATAGGACCACACAACATCAGTTTATGTACTCACCATAATCTATGTATGTGGTCCATCTCGCCTACGTACCCTCCCACCTACCTCCTTCCTAGAGGATTTGTAGGAATTTTGACTCTGTGGACCCTTCAAGTTCAGTGATCTTTTTTCTTCATCTGGCTGGAATTTCTTCCAGTGTTGGTTGTGTATGGGTTATGATTGGTATGGTTGCAAACCAGATCTGGGGCTAGGGCAAGGTGCATCTTGGGATAACAGGTTAGCCCAGCCAATTGGAGACTTCGTGCTAGAAGAATTTGGCCGAGTTGGAGCAGATTCTCTGCTCCAAACCCGTGAGTAAGGAATGTAGGTGAGATGGACCACATTCGATCGTTGTGGTGAGTACATAACTGTTGCATCAATTGGATGTTCTTAGACAGTTGCATTTCTATCTGCATAGGACGAAGGATATAAGGAAGTCTGACCAACCTTTCCTATGCTTGGGGCAAACAGGGTGTCCCAGTTTCCAAAGTGACCTCATCCAGGTGGTTGTCTCATTACCTTTATCTACCAACTAAGGAACAAAGACTTGCCAATCAAACCGCAAGGTCATTCTACCAGGGCTTGCATTTCAATCTAGGTTGCCCATGGACTCTGTGCCACCGCTACATGGGCAAATCCTCATACCGTTATTTCTCATTACAAGTTGGATGTGGTCTTCAGAAGTAGAGCTAGCTTTGGTTCCACTGTTCTGAAGTCTGTTCCAATGAGCCACCCAGGATTGTAGGTGCTAGGGACGCTGTCCCAACCAGCAAGAACAAAGGCAAGACTGGCAACTTAACATTAAGTTATGTACCTACCATACTGTTCCATGTTGTCTTCATCTTGCCTTCTTTCTTGCATCCCCCCCTCCATCCCCCTATCCTGTTGAACCGAGAGGAGTTCAAATTTTCACTGGCTGAGTTTTCTGGTTTGTTTCCTTTACTGACTTAGACAGTAGGACAGGTATGTTTAACCATTTGTTTGGAGGGGTTTCTTCCTATAGCTGTCTGGGTTAGTTATTTCAAACGAGGTCTGGGTAGCTAGCGCTAGGCATCATGGGATAAGGGGTAGCCTCAAGCCAGTAAACTGCTCTCGAGCTGTTGAAGATGGCAGAGTCGGAGCAGAGGATCGGCTCCGATCCCAACCAGCAAGAAAAGGCGATATGAAGACAACTAACATGGAATGTTATGGTAGGTACATAACTTTTTTTCTACTACCGCATTGAATCAGTCCATTGAGCTTCCAGTTTTGTTTCCCAATTATTGTAATGCAGCTGAATATTGTTTCCACCAGCTTGGATGTTCATACAGCTACGTTTGTATTTGAAACGGACCAAAGAATTTTGGAAGTCAGAGCAGTTTTTCTTTTTCAGACTCCAGATTTGGCTTACCAGTTTCTAAGATGACATTGTCTAACTGGATTTCTAGTTGCATAGCTTTCATCTACAGTTCGGAGGGCAGACCTTTACCCCACAGGATCAAGGCTCACTACCAGGTCTCTGTCTATCTCTGCGGCCTTTCAAGCCACGGTACGTCTTGATCATATCTGTGCAGCAGCTACGTGGGCTACCCCTCACACCTTTATTATTAAAGTTGGATTTGGCTTCTAGGGGTAGAGCATCCTTTGGCTCCACTATGCTCAGGAGTGTTTTCCAATGAGCCACCCAAGAATAAAGCACTAGGGATGCTGTCCCATATGTAAACATAAAGGTGAGATTTGGCTGCCTAACAAGTTATGTACTCACCATAACGTTCCAAGTTGGTAGTCCATCTTTCATGGTTGCTGACCCTTTAGTATTGGTTTGTTGGTTAGGGGTGTTTTCTGTTTCTAGTGAGCAGCAAACAAGATCTGGGGATTGCACTGGTGCACCATGGGATACCTGCTTAGCCACGAGTCGACCAGAAGTCTTAGAGCTTGAAAATCGGCAGAGTCAGAGTGGAGGATTGTAAAATGAAGAGTGAGATGGACTACCAACATGGAACGTTATGGTGAGTTCATGACTACTTTTTTTTTTTCTTAGAGTATCAGAACCGAAGTCTTCAAAAAAGCTAAGTACCCCGTTGGGGATCCTTTTTCTTGCTCTAAACCGATGTCAGTAAAAGTTAACAATTGTATTACCTGTGGAAAGCAAATACCTCAGATTTTCATTCGTCCTGCATTCCTTGCTTAGGCCCAGACCATGTCCCTTGTAGTCGGTTTTGTGCCTTCAGTCCCCAAACTATTAGTCTGTTTATTTTTGCAGCAAATTATTTCGGTACTCAGTTTAACTATCCAGAATGGATTCGGTAAGCCATCAGACTACCGACATTCTGAAAAAACGTAAAGACAGACTGCATAGGTCCAAAGTTGCTGACGACGCTTCCGTTAAGCTAGTCGCCAGTTCGCCGGTACTCAGTGATGTGCTTTTGCAGCCCCTGCTACTTCAGATTCACAGGTCTCTACTGAGACCCATTCGGTCTGAGTCCAGTATGCTGTGACATGCTTCGACTGTGGAATATGCGGATGTCTCTACTTTAGATGGGTCTGGAGCTGCTTTGCAGGCACTGGCTTCTGAGGGTGTATTCAGGCGTACAGACTTGCATTTCAAACTTGACACCATCTTCTTAAAGGCCTAAAACTCTACCAACACCTAAAAATATACGTCCAAACCACATTGTCAGGCCCATATGCGTAGAAAAAACAAATAAGAATGGCTGAAGACCTTATTACTTTAGGGGAAGCCAGCTTTTTCCCTTTGAGACCTAGAACTAATTTACCTTCTGATTCTTCTGATCAGGATTCTGAAATTTTGTTTCTTCTGGTTTACCAGGGTTTGCCCTTATCTACCTATGAGGATTCTGATGCAGAGGATTCCATTCCCTCTACTTCCCCTCCAGAAGATTTTTCCTTTGAAACCTTGCACACTCTTGGGGGGGGGGGGGGGGCGCATTTCTGCTGGGAAAGTCAGGATTACACTGACTCCAAAAAGAGGCCTAGGGAATTCTTACTCCTCCCTCAACACAAGCCTTTAGCTATCCCTTCTGTCCTGGACATTGTAGATGTCGTCTTGGAATCTAGCCGGGCCCCAGACATTTTACCTCCAGCTCCCAAGAAACCTGGCAGGTATTGGAGTACCTGACTCAAGTTCCTTTTCAAGAATCCTATTGCAGACCCAGAGACCATTTCCCAAGGACCTAAAGGCATTAAGGCTACTACTGCCAAACCCCCCCTCTTGATGGGAGATTCCAGGTCCTTGGACAGATTGGGTAAGAAGGTATACACTTCTGCTACTTTGGCCATTAGGGCTTTAAACTGCCAGTGTCGTATGTTAAAGTATCAGCAGCATATTATGGGACTAAAACAGAGTGATTGCTGACTGTGCTGAAAATAAAGAATTACAGGATTTAATGCATTCTGCTGAACAAGTTGGTAAACCTACTTTGCAGTGTGGTTTTTGACTCTTTAGAAGCATCTTGCAGGGCTGCTGTCACTGGGTCTGTACTTGGAAGGCATGCTTGGCTTAAGGAGCAAAATTTGCCAGATCATGTTAAAGCTAAATTACTGGATGCTCCCTTGAACCAAGACCGCCTGTTTGGCAACAAAGCAGAAGTCGTCCTTAAAATGATGGAGGAAAAAGCTAAATCTATGCAAACTGTTAAGATGTCCTACAAGTACAGCCTCCCAGATTTAGTAGGCATTGGCCTAAGAATTGGTCCTTTCCAGGCTGCCTCAGTCCAAACCCAGGAACAGCAGACCACACCTAGGCTACAGTCTCAAGGTCCTCGCGGGCCTAAGCAGTGGGGGGGGGGCTCTTCCAGAGCTGGAAGTAGTAAGACGCCCCCTATGGAAAAATGTCACAATGAACCTTCCAAGCCCTGCTCAACTGCTTGCTTTTTTAAGGGAGAAAATCACCCTGCATGCAAACAACTGGAAACTTATTACCCCAGACAAATGGGTTTTAAATGTAGTTCGCCAAGGATACAGGTTCCACTTTCACACCTTACCAACCCCAAATGGTTGGCCAAACCTACCCCCGAATCAGTGAGCAGAGGCTCAACAGCAGGATGTTTGTGTTTCACTGTTAGTCATTACACTTGGGTTATCCTGCTGGCAGGCTACCCGCAGTCTGCCTGAATTCCAAAGTCTTGGTCTGGCGTCTGTTGATGTTGCCTCTTCCCTGACGTCAGTGTGCCAGGGGTATAAAAGATGCAGCAGACTACATTTTTCAGTCTTTCTTGCCGTGCGGTGTCCGAAGCAAAAGCAAATGTTCATCGTGCATACAGCTGCAATCATAACAGGTTCTCCTGCCATCAGGCGGGTCCTCGGTCGGCCGAATTCCAAAGTCTAGGTCCGGCGTCGGTTGTCGTCGCTTCTTCCCTGACGTCAGTGCGACAGAGGTATAAAGGAACCAGCCAACGCCATTTTCTTCAGTCTTTCTTGCCGCGCGGTGCCCGAAGCAGAAGCAGTTCGCAAGTGCCGGTGGGCCAGCTCCTGAAATTACGAAATTTGGATACCGAAGTAGTCTTGGCTAAGTACCCCGTTGGGGAAACTTTTCTTGCCTCTGACCGATGTCAGACAGTTAATTGTATTTCTTGTGGGAAGCAAATACTGCATAAGGATTTCCATTCCCTCTGTATACCTTGTTTAGGCCCAGACCATGACGTCTCGGTCTGTCGCTTTTGTGCTACATTCAACAAACGCACTATTAAGTGTCGGGCGGAGTTCGCCCAGCATTATTTTGGGAAGGCATTTAACTATACTATGTAGTCTGTTACTCCGACTCCAGTTTTGTCTAAAATGCAAAGACAAGGACCGACACTCTAGGCCCGTGGCCTCTACCGACACCACGCCAAAGCCGACTACACGTGGTCTGGTTCTCAGTGAGGCGCCTACTCAGCCCCCGATTACCGACTACACTCCTTTGACTGTGTCTCCTGTGCCCGAGGTCACAGGCTCCTCGGCCCACACCCCGACTACAGATAGTGAAGCCACTCTTGGCGTTGAAACTCAAAATGGGGACAGGACCACATCCACTTAAGGTGTCTTCAGACCTTCCTCTTTCTCCAAGGCTTTCACAAAGTCTAAAGCAACCATACACTCTGAGACCAGCTACACAGGGCCCATCTCCAGGCCCCATGCCTAAGAAACAGATGCTTAAAATGGCTGAGGATTTAATTACTCTAATCAGAGTTTCTCAGCCCCCACCGGACAAAAGGCCCAGAGTGGAGGAAGATTCGCCTTCCTCTGATCAGGGCTCCATTATTTCAGAGCACTCTGATGATGAGGAACATTCTTACTCCCCTTTTGAAGACTCTGATGCGGAGGAGTCCATCCCTTCTGTACCCCCCCCCCCCTGAGGATTTTTCATTTGGGGAAATTTTGTATACCTTAAGGGAACACTTCCACTGGGAAGGCCAGGATTATTCAGACTCCAAGAAAAGGCTCAGGGAATTTCTCTCGTTACCTCAACATAGACCTCTGGCTATACCTCCTGTCTTGGACATCCTAGATGATGTTTACTCGGAGGCCTGCCTTAACCCGGACTCTACCTCCAGCTCCAGTTAAGCCTGACTGGTACTACAGGGTTCCTGACTCACACCAATTTCTTTACAAAAGCCATGCTGCTGACCTAGAAACCATCTCACAGGGCCCCAAGGGAGTTAAGGCCTCCATTGCCAAAAATCCATTACCTTCCGAGAGAGATTCCAGATCCTTAGAAAGGTGGGGGAAAAAAGGTATATACCTCAGCTACCTTATCCATGAGGGCCTTAAACTGTCAGTTTCATATGCTAAAATACCGACCGTTTTTATCACAATTTAAGAGTAAAATGTCACAACCTGAACAACCAGACTTGAAGGAGTTGCAAGATTTGATGCTTAGTGCAGAACAAGTGGGTAAGCATACCTTACAATGTGGTTTTGATGCTCTAGAGGCCTCATGTAGAGCTGCTGTTACAGGATCAGTCATACGTAGGCATGCCTGGCTCAAGGAACAAGCCTTGCCTGATCATGTCAAAGCTAAATTACTAGACGCCCCACTTCAAAAGGATGTATTTGGTGCTAATGCTGAGGAGGTATTAAGAAAAATGGAGGAAAAGGCTTAATCAATGCAAACAGAATTTCTACAGGTTCAACCCCCACGTTTTAGTAGAAATTGGCCTTCCAAAAACTGGTCTTTTCCTGCCACACAGACCCCAAAGAGGCAGATACAGGCGCTCGAGGGGCAGAGGACAATCCCAAGGATCGTATAGATGCAGACAATGGCAAGCTCCTACACAGAGGTGGTGAGGACAACTCACAATCCTTCAGAAAGCAAACCCAATGACTTTCCCCTTCGCATGCCAACCAGGTCTCAAATGGCAGCCCCCTTAGGAGGAAAGCTGGCATTTTCAGAAAATTGGCATGTCACTAAGGACAAATGGATCCTGGACATTATAAACAGAGGCTACAAATTCCATTTTCACACCCTTCCAAAAATGAGGCATGCCAAACCTGCCACACAATCAAAGGGCAGAGGCACAAAAACAAATTTCAGATCTCATAAACATGAAAGCTATTCAAGAGGTACCTACGCACGAACAAGGTCAAGGTTTTTATTCCAGGCTGTTTCTGGTGCCAAGGAAGGGAAAAGATTGGAGACCTATTTTGGATCTATCCGTCCTAAACACATTTCTACTCGTACCAAAATTCAAGATGCTCACTCTACAGCAACTTCTTCCCATGCTGGGCAAGGGGTCTTGGCTGGTAACATTGGACCTCAAGGAGGCATACCTGCATGTCCCAATCAGACAAAATTGCAGAAGGTACCTCAGATTTCTTGCAGGTTCAACCCATTATCAATTCTCTGCATTGCCCTTTGGCTTATCTACTGCGCCCAGAGTATTCACGAAATGCCTGGCATCAGTAATTGCCTACTGCAGACTTCAAGGGATACAAATATACCCCTATTTGGACTACTGCCTGATCCAAGCGGACAGCAAGCATTTTCTTCTGAAACATCTGGCTTATGTAATAATGTTATTGAAATCTCTGGGATAGTCAACAAAGAAATCAAGGCTAATACCCTCTCGGAAGATAATTTTCATGGGTGCCAATTTGGACACAAACACCCAGATGGCTTACCTCACGCCAGAGAAGCAGGGGCAACTAATACAATACTTCAGAACACTAGCAAATTGCACCAGGCTGACTGCAAGGAAAATCCTGCAGGCTCTGGGATTCATGGCATTTTGCATCTTACTAATCCCATGTGCAAAGCTGCATATGAGGAAACTACAATGGTACCTGAAAAACATATGGTCTCAACACAGCCACAGTTTGGAAACAATACCACCACTAATTCCATGTCTGCAAAAGGAATTTCTGTGGTGGGCTCAAGCATGTCAAACATAGGTCTTCCATTCAGCAAGCCTCAAGCAAATCAAGTCATCACAACAGATGCCTCGGACTACGCCTGGGGGGCGCACGTGACAGATTGGTGCATTCAGGGCAAATGGTCCCAAAAAGAAAAGCACCTTCACATCAATCAAAAAGAAATGCTAGCAGTAATAAATGCTATTATAGCTTTCAAGGACCTTCTACAACCAGGCCAATTATTGATAATGGACAACACCACAGTTATGTGGTACATAAACAGGGAGGAACACATTCTTACCCCCTATGCAGACTGGCCATGTCACTTTGGAACATGGCTATGGACTTACAAATGGAACTACAAGCACAGTACTTGCCAGGCAAGGAAAACACGCTGGCAGCCAACCTAAGCAGGAATATGACAGATCCACACGAATGGAGATTGCATCCAAAAGTTTTTACAAAAATAATCCAAGAATGGGGAAGGCCAGATGGTGATTCTTGTGGGAGGCAAAGAGATCTACAATTGACAAAATTCTGCTCAAGGATCTTCCATCCAAAGGCCTGGAGAGTGGACGCTCTTTCTTTCAGTTGGACATCTGACAGTTTATGCCTTCCTTCCTCTTCCTCTGCTGCCCAAAGTTCTATTAAAGACCAAAGCAGACAGACCAAAGATGATTCTAATTGCTCCGGACTGGCCAAAGCAACACTGGTACCCACTCCAGAGGAGCCTGACGCATTCCCCACAATGGACCCTGCCTCTAATGCCTCTTCTGACTCTGCACAGTTTCAAAACTCTTCACAGCCAGCTAAAAACACTCAATCTAGCCGCATGGAAGATTCCTTAGCATCTCAACAGGCCCTACTCTCCAAGGAGGTGCAGGATGTCATTTTGGAGGCCAGAAGGCCACCAACTAGGAAAGCTTACGCCGCAAAGTGGAAACGTTTTTGTCGAATGAGAAAAAGGGCCAGGACCTGGAAAACTGAATTTACCTCGTACTACAATATTTGGCTGAACTGCTAAGCAGTGGACTTTCTCCTCCATCAAAATACATGCCTCAGCCATTTCTGCAGAATACAACACTGATCCACCTTTATTCTCTCACCCTCTCAAGACAGTTCCTCAGAGGGGCTAAGAATTTAAGACCTCCAAGGAAACAACCAATACCTGCTTGGGATCTTAATTTCATCCTGGAAAAATTGACCTTGCCTCCCTTTGAGCCAGCTGCCTCATCAGATTTGCAATATTTGTCCTGGAAAACAGCTTTCCTTCTAGCTATCACCTCAGCTCGTAGAGTTTCAGAACTACAGGCTCTCATGGCTGTCGAGCCTTTTATCTTCCATCAGGACAGTTTCCTTACGAACCAGTCCGTCCTTTATGCCTGAAGTGATATCCAGGGTAGCTTTAAATCAGGCCATACATTTACCTACTTTTTATCCTAATCCTCAAAACCAAGGGGAGAGATTACTACATTCCTTGGACATCCACAGACAGCCAATTTCCAAACAGACAATCTCAAAATGGATAGCCCACTGCATACGCTTCTGCTATTCCTTTCATGGCAGAACTGTTCCTACAGGCATAACTTATTCCACCAGGGCCACAGCCACCTCTGCAGCCTTCCTCAGAGGAGTTCCTACCAAGGATATTTTGGAAGCAGCCACTTGGAGTTCTGTGCATACTTTCTCCAAGCACTACAACCTACCATTATACTCCAAATCTAGAGCAGGCTTTGCCACGGCAGTCTTGCAGGGCATTTTGGCTCCTAGTTCCAACTAGTACCTACCACCCCTTTCTTAGCTTTGGGATTCTACCCATCTGTTATGACTGCAGCTGTATGCACGATGAACATAGTACAGTTTTGTACCTACCATAAATGTAGATGTTAGAGTGCTAGTACAGCTGCAGTCCAGGTTTCCCTCCCTCCTTCCCCTCTTGAGGCAGGCCTATAGGCCAACACATCCTCATACCACCGGATTGGGGTTTTCATTTATGATGTATTTGCTTGCAACTACTGTATTTTGATTATATAGCACTACATTATCACAGTTACTATTGCCTTCCTTCTGGGGGGCACCTGACATCTGGGGCAAGAAACTGAAGAAAATGGCGACTGCTGGTTCCTTTATACCCTTGTTGCACGGGAAGAAGCGACTACAACTGACGCCAGATGTAGACTTTGGAATTCGGCCGACCGAGGACCCGCCTGACAGCAGGAGAACCCATCTGTTATGACTGCAGCTGTATTAGCACTCTAACATCTACATTTATGGTAGGTACAAAACTGTACTTTTGCAAGTGCCGGTCGGCCGTCTCATGATTTTCGAAATTGAATTTCAGATCCAAAGTCTTCTATAAAGCAAAGTACCCCGTTGGGGAAACTTTTTTTTCTTGCTCCAGACCGATGTCAGAAAGTTGTATTTATTGTGGGAAGCCAATACCTCATAAGGATTTTCATTCTTACTGTATTCCTTGCCTAGGCCCTGACCACAACGTTGCTAGTTGTCTTTTGTGCTAGATTTAGCCAACGCACTAAGCGTCTGTACGATTTTGCTTTTCATTACTTTGGCTGAAGGTTTAACTACGTAATGCAGTCGGAACAGCCGACTACCTGAGTTCATAAGCGCTAGGAAAAGAAAAGGACAGGCATCCGAGGTCAAAAACCGGCAAAGCCTCTTCTAAGCCAGTCGCCAATTCTCAGTGAGGCGCTTTTGCAGCTCCCGATACCCGCTACCTCAGAGCCACAGGCCGCCTCAAACTCCCATGTGGAGACTACTAGGCCTCTGTTTACTCAAGGTATTGGGCCTTCTGAAACTAATCCCTCAGATGGGTCCGGAGCCGCTGAGCAAGCATCTTCTTCTGAGTGTGTTTTCAGACGTACACAGCTTTATATCAAGCCAACTTCAGCATCCAAGACGGACTAAAACAGTTTTAAAGTCAAGGAAACAAGTACAGCATTCTCCAGGACAGACTTCCATGCCTAAAACAGATGCTCAAAATGGCTGAAGACCTAATTACTTTGATCTGGGGTTCCCATCCCCCTCCTGATGAGGCCTAGGCAAGACACCAAGATTCCTCTGATCAGGTTTCCATTTCCTCTGACTCTTCAGAATAGGGATACTCTGTTCCTCCCTATGAGGATTCTGATGCTGAAGAATCTATTCCTTCAGCTTCTCCTGAGGATTACTCATTTGGGGAAACCCTGCATACCATGAGGGAGCATTTCCACTGGGAGAGCAAAGATTTTTCAGATTCTAAGAAAAAGCTCAGACTTTCTTTTACTACCTCAGCACAGACCTCTTGCTGTTCCACCTGTTCTAGACATTGTAGATGTATTTTCAGACTCCGGCCTGTCTCCCGACTCTCTACCTCCTGCACCCATTAAGCCAGACAGATACTACAGGGTTCCAGATTCTCATAAATTTTTATATAAAAACCCTGCTGCTGACCCAGAAACTGATGTTCTTCGTCTTCCCTTGCTGCAGTCCTGACTATTGGGTATAGTCCCCCCAGTCGGCAATACCAGAGTATAAGGCTGACGCCGGTCATGGCGGACTGACGCCACCAGGGTACTAATGCGCATTCAGTCTTTTGCATGGTCCGATGCAGAAGCAATTTTGAGTGCAGGTTGGCGTTCTGAGATTTTCCAAACCGGAGTTTCAGACCGAAATCAGAGTTGGCTAAGTAAGAACATTTTGGTTTTTCTTGCCTCAGTATTTAACCGATGTCAGAAAAAGTGAATAACTGTATTTCTTGGGGAAACAGATAATAGGGATTATCTTACATTGTGTATACCTTGCTTAGGGCCTGAGCACGTTGTTGGTTGCCGCTTTGTGTTAGATTTAACAAAGCGCACTATTAAGAGGAGGCTTGATTGTGCTAGGTTAGTGTTTGGGAAGCTTATAATATGTGGATGGCTTCATCCAAGAAGCAAGGACAAAACAGTGAAGCCTAGGGTGAGGAACCGCAGTCCCGGACGCCGGTCCTTTAGAAGGCTCAGGGGAGCCAGAGGTTTTGCCAGGAGTTTCTATGGAGTCTCAGGCAGATACTTTACTGTTACAGGATGTGCCCTCTCAGGAGGTAGGCCAAGCTGAGGGGGCTTCTCAGGTAACTGTTCTTCCCTCTTCCCAAGGTAGTTAGGGCCTCCTTCTGTTGCCAAGGCTTCTTTAGAGGTAGGCCAAGTTCAGCTTCTGTGGGGCTAGCATTTCGGGCTCTGTGCCTAAGAAACATATGCTTAAAATGGCAGAAGATTTGATTACTCTGATTAGAGGTTCTATGCCCCCACCTGATAAGAGGCCTAGGGTGGAACAGGAGTTTGATAGTTTTGAACAGTGTTCACAGGCTTCAGAGTCTTCTGTGGAAGACTTGCAAGAGTTTCCTACTTATTCTGATTCTGATGTGGATGATTCCACTCCTTCAGCTTCTCCTCGTGAGGATTTTTCATTTTCAGAGACTTCACTCCATGAGGGAGCACTTTAAATGGGAAGGCCAAGATTACTCTGACTCCAGAAAAGGCTTAGGGAATTCTTGTTTTTGCCCCAGCATAGGCCCTTAGCTATTCCTCCTGTGTTGAATGTGGTGGAGGATGTTTTGCAGAGGCTTCTCTGAACTCCCTGATTCCTTGCCTCCTGCTCCTGTTAAGCCCTGTAGGTATTATAGGGGTGCAAGGCTCAAAGTATTTGTTTAAGAGTCCTAGGGCGACCCAGAAACTGTTTCTCAGGGGCCTAAAGGTGTTAAAGCTTCTGTGGTTAAAATCCTGTACCTGATAAAGAGGCAAGGGCTTTGGATAGGTGGGGTAAGAAAGTATACTTCTTCCACTCTAGCCATGAGGGTTTCATATGCTGAAATATCAGAATTATCTCCTTTCACAATTGAAATCTAAGGTGGATGCTTAAGGTATTGAGTGTAAAGAATTGCTGGATTTGGTTCATGTGTCTGAACAAGTGGGTAGCATTCTTTGCAGTGTGGTTTTGATGCTGTTCAGGCCTCCTCGAGGGTGGCTGCTACTAGTTCTGTTCTTCGCAGACATGCCTGGTTGAAGGATCAGAATTTAGCTGAGCATGTTAAGACCAGGATTTTGATGCTTACACAGTCTGATGTGTGTTTTGGACCGGCCTGTGGAAGCAGTTTTAAAGAAAATGGAGGACAAAGCTAAGTCTATGCAGACTGTTAAAGATTTTGCAGGTGCAGCCTCCAAGTTTAGTAGAAATTGGCCTGTGGACATATCCTGCTTATGGTTCCCAGTCTAGGGGTAGGTCTATAGGGCAGGGCTCCTAGATCAGACAGTTCACCTGCTCAGACTTCTGGTGAGGGCAGGGTCAGTCCTTAGCAGAACCAATGACCTGCCTTTTCAGCTGCCAGTGGACTCTCGTCTGGCAGCTCCTTTGGGAGGAAGATTATCTCAAAGAAAATGGGATTTAATCACTCAAGACAGATGGGTGCTGGATATCATTCATCACGGTTACAGATTTTATTTCCACACAATGCCCCTTTCAAAGGCATGCCAGAGATGTTCCTCACACAAAGAAAAAAACAACAAGCAAAAAAATTCTAGTTTCTTTCAGATAGGGGCCATTCAGCCAGTCCCTGTATCAGAAAGGGGCGATTTTATTCTCGCCTGTTCCTAGTACCAAAGAAGGGGAACGACCAATTTTGATTTATCTCTCTCAAACACTTATCTGGACATTCCCAAGTTCAAGACAGCAACTGTTACCTCTGCTGGGCAAGGATCACTGGATGGTAACTTTGGATCTCAAGGAAGCTTACCTTCATGTGCCTATAAGGCTAAGTTGCAGAAAAACTGGAGATTTTCATTATCAGTTCTCTGCATTCTTTGGCTTATGGCTCCAGTGATAGCTTACTTCAGGCTTCAAGGCATTCAAATCTATCCTTACTTGGACGACTGCCTGATTCTGGCTCAAGAAAGGAACACCTTCTACAGCATCTGGAATATGTCATAGCAGTGCTAAGATGCCTAGGTATTCTGTGAACGAAATAAAGTCCGCCCAGTACCTTCCTCAAGACATGTGCTTCTGGGGGTGACACAGCAATGCACAGAGCCTTTTTAACCTTCGACAAACAAAAGAGTGTGTCACGTTACTTACATCAACATCAACTATCTCATCAGTCCGCTGACTGGCAAGGACAGTCCTTCAGCATTAGGGTTCATGGCATCTTTCTGGTGCTTCCCAATGCCAAACTGCATATGAGGAAGCTGCAATGGTATCTCAAAATGTATGGACACAGCACTGCCAAGATTTGGACACTGTCAAAATAAAATCTTGCCTTCAAAAAAAGGAATTCTTGTGGTGGGCTCAGGAATGTCACCTAAACAAGGAAGATTTTAACGACAGATGCCGACACTGCTTGGGAGCTCATCTAAATGGAAAGTGGATACAAGACATGGCCTGCCAGACTACAGCATCTATGTTCAACATGAAGGAGATGTTAGCAGTCCAGTTTACATTGAAGGAGATGTTCCAGTCAGTTTGCATTGATGGCCTCAAGGAGTTACTTCTACCAGGGCAGGTGTTGATTCTGACAGACAACACAACTGTCATGTGGTACATCAACAAGCAAGGGGAAACACATTCTTATCCTCTATGCAGGCAAGCAATGATTTTATGGGACTGCAACTGACTCTGTTTCTGCCAGGAGCACAGAACCTAGCAGCAGATGTAACAGACAAATCATGGATCCCCTCCAGTGTGAAACTGGGATCTCATGTATTTCAGAAATTGACAGTGTCATGGGAACTCCAGACATAGATCTGTTCGCTTCTCCACTAAACCACCAGCCCCAAAGTATTGCACAAAGGGGGTTTCATCACACAGCTTTGAAAGTGGATGCCAAAGTTGCACAAAGGGGTTTCATCACACAGCTGGAAAGTGGATGCTCTGTCTTTCAGTTGAAAACCTTCATGTCTTACCTCTTCTTCCAAAGGTATTACTAAAGGTCAGACAAGACAGGCCAAGGATGATTTTGATAGCTCAGATTGGCCTGAAGCAGCACTGGTACCCACTTCTAAGGGAGTCTGTAAAAGAAGCCTCCATGGCCTTTACCTCTGATTCCTCATCTGTTATCTCAGAAGGCTTCCTCAACAAGTTTTAAATGTGATTATGGAAGCTAGAAGAGATTTTTTTTGGAGTACAGCAAAGATTTTGAGATTTCAGAGCCTAATTTGAGTGGCTCTTCAATATCTTACTGACAATTTGGACAAAGGTTTTGTCCTTCTCTTCCATAAAGATTCATGCTGCAGCAATTTCAGCTCACTATGATTGTGGACCCACCTTTTTTTCAGATCCTTTGTTCAAGCAGTTTCTTAGAGGGAATATAAGACCCCGAGCTCCTACCCTGCTTGGGATCTCAATTTTGTGTTGGAAAAACTTACTCTACAACCTTTTGAGCCTGCAGCTCAAGTGTCTGAGCAGTAGAGCCCTTTTGATTTTCCATAAGGACAGGGTATCATTACACTAATCCTTCTTGGTTTCTAGTGTGGCTTTAAACCAAACTATTCATTTGCGCAGATCCTCAAAATAAAGGGGAAAAGATTTTGCACACTTTAGATGTACACAGGTATTATTTGAGCAGGACTAAAGATTTTAGGCAGTCTCAGCAGTTACTTGTTTCTTTTGTTTGAGTTCACAGGGCAAGCCTGTGTCAAAACAAACTATTTCTAGGTGGATTGGCTTTTGCATTGCATTTTGTTATTCCCATCATGGCAAAGAGGTTCCAGCTGGGATTAGGCCTCATTCCACTACTGCCACTTCAACAGCATTTAAGGGGTGGCAACTAAGGATATTCTGGAAGCAGCTACTTGGTTCAGTGCATACTTTCTCTAGTGGTGCATACTTTCTCTAGGCATTATCACCTGCCTATATACTCTAAGACTAGAGCTGGTTTTGCCACAGCTGTTTTACAAGGCATGTTGTCAGCTCCTGCTACTTTATAATTTGCCAGCCTCCACTGCAGCAAAGAACATAGTACAGTTTTGTACCTACCATAAATGTAGATGTTCGAGGATTCCCTTGCTGCAGTCCACTTACCTCCCTCCTTCCCCTCTGTGTTTCAGGGTGGTTGTGTAGGTGAGTTTACATGTTTTTGTATATATTACTGTATATATTGTACATGTTTTTGGTGCAGGTTGTTTTGGGACTTGTCTTTTTGGGTCTTCTGACATCTGGGGCAAGAAAAGACTGAGGAAATGACATGACCGACGCCAGCCTTATACTGGGTATTCGGGCGACTGGGACGCGGACTATACCCAATAGTCAGGACTGCAGCAAGGGAATCCTCGAACATCTACATTTATGGTAGGTACAAAACTGTACTTTTCTCAGGGTCCCAAAGGGGTCAAGGCTGCTACTGCAAAAAACTGTCCCCTCAGATTCTAGAGCACTGGACAGGTGGGGGGACAAAGTTTACACTTCCTTACCTTGGCTGTAAGGGCTTTAAATTGTCAGTTTCATATGCTTAAATATCAGCAATACTTTTTGTCTCTGTTAAAACAGAAAATGACAAATTCTGAGAACAAGGAAATACAGGATTTATTGCATGCAGCTGAAGTGGGAAAACATACTTTACAATGTGGTTGATTCACTGGAGGCCTCTTGCAGGGCCGCTGTAACAGGTTCTGTCATTAGAAGGCATGCTTGGTTAAAGGAACAGACTCTGCCTGATCATGTTGAAGCAAAATTATTGGATGCTCCATTACAGCATGATATTTTGTTTGGTGTTGAGGCAGAGGAGGTGTTGAAGAAAATGGAGGATAAAGTTAAATCTATGCACAGTAAAGGATTTTTTACAGGTACAGCCACCCTGATTTAGCAGGAACTGGCCTAAGAATTGGTCCCTTCCTTTTCTGACAGGCCACAGAGGCAGATACAGATGCCCTAGTGGCAGACAACAGCCTCTAGGCTCATACAGGCCCAAACAATGGGGTGCTTCTACCGCCAAAAGCGGAGACCAATCAGCCATATAGGAAACAGTCCCATTAACTTCCCTCTGCCAATGCCAAACATTTATCTTTTGGCAGCACCCTTGGGGGAAATGGCACTTTTTCACAATTGGCACATGATCACCCAGGACAAATGGGTCTTAAATAGTCTCTCAGGGCTACAGGTTCCACTTTCACACCCTTCTAAAGGCAAAAGGTATGCCAGACCTGCCACACAATCAATGGGCAGAGGCACAAAACCAAGTTTAGTCTCTCATGGACATGAGGGCTATTCAGCCAGTGCCACAAGAGCGGGGGACAAGGATTTTACTCAAGACTTTTCTTGGTACCAAGAAAGGACAAAGCATGGAGACCAGTTCTGGACATGTCTATTCTAAATACTTTTCTGGACGTTCCGAAATTCAAAATGTTGCTGGGCAAGAAGGCTTGGCTTGTAACTTTGGACCTCAGAGGCGTACCTACATGTCCCAATCAGACAATCTTACAGAAGATACCTCAGATTCATAGCTGGCTCAATGCATTTCCAATTCTCTGCACTGCCCTTTGGCTTATCTACTGCGCGCAGGGTCTTCACAAAATGCCTGGCACCAGTAATTGCATTTTGCAGACAGAGGAATTCAAATATATCCCTACTTGGACGACTGCCTTATTCAAGCAGAGACCAGACATTCTACTAAAGCATCTGGCATTTGTAAAATTCCTAATTTGCCTAGGGTACACTAAATGAAAAGAGAAAATATTCCTGGGTTCAAGCTTAAATACAACTGTCCAGATGGCTTATCTCACGCCAGAGAAAGGCAACTGACTTCTTACTTCCAAAGTATTGCAGCAAAGACCCAGTTATCTGCAAGAAAAATTCTGCAGGCTCTGGGCTACATGGCCTCCTGCATTCTGCTAATTCCATATGCAAGACTGCATATGAGGAAACTACAATGGTGTCTAAAGTGTTTGGACTCTACATTGCCAGAACCTGGAAACATTAATTTCACTCATTCCCTGCCTGCAACAGGAGTTTCGATAGTGGGCACAGGCCTGTCACCACAAGGGACAGCCATTCACTTTACCCACAGCCAGGCAAACACTAACAAATTCATCAGGTTATGCCTGGGGGGCCCACATGGCAGGAGAATATATTCAGGGCACATGGCCCCCAAGCCAAAGGAATCTACACATCAGAGATGCTAGCTGTACAAAATGCCCCGACAGCTTTCAAGGACCTACTTCATCCAGGACAGCTGTTGATAAAGACTGACAACACAGTCGTGGTACATAAACAAGCAGGGGGGCACATCTTCAGCATAACAAGGAAATGGGGGTGCCCAGACAGGTCTTTTTGCCTCCCCTCACAACTGCCAACTTAAGTCCTTGTGCAGAATCTCTGATCACAAACAAGCATGGAAAGTGGATGCTTTGTAATTCAGCTGGAACAACCTTACAGTACATGCCTTTACTCCACTGCCTCTCCTCCCCAAGGTACTCCTAAAGGTCAGACGAGAAGCCACAAATGATACTGATTGCCCCGGATTGGCCCCACCAACACTGCTACCCAATCCTAAGGAGCTTTTCCCAAGGCCCAGCCTGGACATTGCTTCAAATTCCTCATTTAGGATGTTATTTTGAAGGCCAGGAGGCCCAGCATCAGAAAATCTTATGCAGAAAAATGGGAGATTCTGTGCTTGGAACCAGGCACAAGGAAATAACACGCTTGTTCCAAATATTCCTCAGATGTTACAATATCTAACTGAGGTGCTGGACAAAGGCCTATCCTTGTCAATTAAGGTCCATGCCTCTGCCATTTCAGCTCATTTCAATACAGACCCACCTATTATTTCACATCCATTGCTTTGGCAGTTCCTCAGGGGGGTCAAAAACATACCTCCAAGAAGAGCACCAATACCTGCATGGGACCTCAATTTTGTCAAACTCACTGCCTCCTTTTGAGCCAGCCAATACAGGAGAGTTAAAATTCTTATGGAAAACAGCTCTGCTCCTAGCAATAACTTCAACAAGAAGAGTCTGACTTAAAGGCATTAATGGCTGTGGAACCCTTTATCTTCCATCCAGACAGGGTTTCTCTAGTTAAAAACCCAACATTTATGCCTAAGGTAGTGCCCAGTGTGGCTCTTAACCAAACCATTAATTTGCCTACTTTTTACCCAAACCCTCAGAATACAGGGGAGAGACTTCTGCGTTCTTTGGACATACACAGACCGCTATGCTTCTACTTGGACAAAACTAAAGCTTTCAGAAAGACTGAGCAACTTTTAGTGGCATATGCTGCAGGATCACAAGGGCCATCTCAAAGCAGACTATTTCAAAATGGATAGGACACTGCTTTCATTTCTGCTATTCACAACATGGCAAATCAGTGCCTAAGGGCATTAGACCACATTCTACCAGGGCAGCAGCCTTCCTCACAGGAGTACCAACCAAGGATATTTTGGAGGCTGCAACTTGGACTTCAGTGCACACTTTTACTAAGCACTACCACTTACTCTAAATCCAGAGCAGGCTTTGCCACTGCAGTTTTGCAGGGCCTTATAGCCACTCCTAATTCTGTTTAGACAGTCGCCCAACCTCAGCTTTGGGATTCAACCCAAGTGTAATGACTGCAATAGTGAAACACAATTAACATAGTACAGTTTCGTACCTGCCATAAATGTGAATGTTAGTGTTCACTGTTGTAGTCCAGGTTACCCTCCCACCATCCCCCTTTCTTTGCTGGGACTTATCTGTACTTCGATGTTCTATACAACCTATGTGGTGTATTTGCTTGTAGATGAAGGTATTTATTTTAGTGCATGCTTTTATAAGCAATGTTTTTTAGCCTACCCTTTTGGGGGCACCTGACATCTGGGGCAAGAAAAACTGAAGAAAATGGCGTCTGCTGCATCTTTTATTCCCCTGGCGCACTGACGTCAGGGAAGAGGTGACTGCAACCGATGCCAGACAGACTTTGGAATTCAGGCCGACTGCGGGTAGCCTGCCAGCAGGATAATCAAAGTGTAATGACTGCAACAGTGAATACACCATCTACATTTATGGTAGGTACACAACTACTTTCTTCTGCTGGGACAGGTTGAACAGCCCTGTAAAGAAAGGGGACAAGGGTTTTACTCACTTTTCCTGGTACCCAGAAAAGACAGCTCTATTCTAAACACCTTTTTGGTAATCCCAAAATTCAAAATGATAACACTTCAACAGCTGCTTCCTGTGCTAGGCAAAGATGCGTGGTTGGCAACCTTAGACTTGAAGCTTACCTGCACCAATTCCAGTAAGGGAATCTTGCAGGAAATACCTACGCTTCAGAGCAGGCTCCATGCACTGTCAGTTCTCTGCACTTCCCTTTAGCTCATCTACTCTGCCCAGGGTGTTCACAAAGTGCCTAGCTCCCATCATTGCATTTTGCAGACAGATATTCAAATATATCCATACCTGGACGATACTCATTCAGGCAAAGCCAGGACATGCTACTAAAACATCTGGTATTTGTAGACCCTTCTGACCTCACGGGTGTACACCATAAACTAAAAATTCTCATCTTGTACCCTGCCAGCACATTGTATTCCTGGGAGCAAGCTTGAACACAGCTTCCCAGATGGCTTACCTCACTCCAGAGAAATAAGCCTCTTTGACAGCCTACTTCAAACTACTGCCCACAAAGACCCAGCTATCTGCAAGGAAAATCCTGCAAGCCCCGGGGTTCATGGCCTCTTGCATTCTACTAATTCCATATGCGAGACTGCATATGAGGAAACTACAATGGTATCTGAAAAGCCTATGGTGTCAACTTTCTCAGGACCTGGAATCTATGATTCCTATCATTCCTTGTATAAAGACAGTTCCTTTGAGCAGAGGCCTGCTACCCCAACAAAGGGCTCCCATTCACTTTACCCCCTGCCGCCCAAACCCTAACAGATGCATCAGAGTAAGCATGGGCTCACATGGCAGGGCAGTGCACTTAGGGTAAATGGAGCCCATAGCAGATGCACCAGCATATCGATCAAAAAGAAACGCTAGCTTGTGCAGAATGCTGTGACAGCCTGCAAAGGCCTTATTATTCCAGGACCGCTATTGGTGATGGACAACACCACAGATCTTAATGTTTCACTGTTGCAGTCCTTACATTTGGGTAATCTGCTGGCAGGTTGCCCTTAGTCGGCCTGATTAGCAAAGTCTTGGGTCCTGCGTCTGTTGCTGTCCCTTCTACCATGACATTGGGTGTGTAAAACATGCAGACGACGCCATTACGTCTTTCTTGCCTGGTGCCCGAAGCAGTTGGCAAGTAGTTTCGGAACCAAAGTCTTCAACTAAAAGCCAAGTACCCCGTTGGGGAAACACTTGCTCCTTACCGATGTCAGTAAAAGTACAATTGTATTCCTTGTGGGAAGCAAAAACAAGGATTTTCATTTGTACTGTATTCCTTGCCTAGGACTGACAACGTACCATACCTTGCTGTTAGTGCGCTGATTAAAGCACAAAACCATCAGTCTGTACATTTTTGCTTCTAAATATTTCGCTTCTCTATTTAATTATCCAGAAATGACTTCTGTTAGCCATCAGACTACTGGAATACCGAAAAAATGCAAAGAAAGGCCGTTTAAGTCCAAAACTGCCGACGCTTCTAAGCCAGTTAGCCAGTACTCTGGTGCTTTCGCAGCCCCTGATACCTGCTACTTCTGATTCGCAGGCCTCTGAGACCCATTTGGAGTCCAGTATTCTGTGAGATACTTCGCATAAGGAACCTGTGGTTGTCTCTACCTTGGATGGGTCCGGAGCTGTTGAGCAGGCACCGGCTTCTGAGGGTGTATTCAGGCCTACAGAGTTGCATATTAAACAGACTCCAACATCAATACTTGGGCCTAAATCTAGATCTGTGTCTAAAAAAAAGATGCCCAGGCCACATGTTCAGGCCCCTATGCCTAAAAAAGCAACTGATCAAAATGGCTGAAGATTTAATTACTCTAATCAGGGGTAGTCGACCCCCCTCCCCCCAAGAGGCCTAGGATTGAACTAGACTATGAATCTTCGGTCTTTCTTCTGACTCTTCTAATCTGGATTTGTCCATACCTACTTATGAGGACTCTGATGCAGAGGATTCCATTCCCTCTGCTTCTCCACCTGAGGATTTCTCTTTTGGGGAAACTTTACATACCTTAAGGGAGCATTTCCACTGGGAAAGTTAGGATTTCTCTGAATCCAAAAAGACTTGGGGATTTCCTCCTTCCTCAGCATAGGCCTTTGGCTATACCTCCTGTACTACACATTGTGTTTTTGGAATCCAGTATGGCCCTGGATTCCTTGCCTCCAGCCCCTAGCAAACCAGACGGGTACTACAGGGTTCCTGAGTCCCACAAATTCCTTTTCAAAAATCCTGTTGCGGACCCTGAAACAATTTCTCAGGGCCCAAAGGGCATTAAGGCTTCTGGTAAAAATCCTACTCCTTCGGATAGACTCCAGGGCACTGGGTAGATGGGGTAAAGCGGTTTATACTTCTGCAACTTTAGTTATCAGGGCTTTATAAACTGTGTTCCATATGCTAAAATATCAACAGCATATCATGGGACTGCTTAAACAGAAAATTATTTGACTGTGTGGAGAATTAAGATTTACAGGATGTTATGTGGTCCAATCTTGCCTACATTCTTACTCATGGTTCGGAGCCGAACATCGGCTCCGACTCTGCCAACTTATTTTTCTAGCACAGTCTGTAATTGGCTGGGCTGACCTGGTGTCCCATGTTGCACTGCTCCATAGCCCCAGATTTCATTTGCCGCTCGTGTAGCTAGGACGTGGTCTCGCTTGGCTGTGGCTAAGTAGCTTTAAAACTTTTTTTCTCACTGAATATTGTATTTTTTTCCTCACAAAAGCTATTTTAATAGCTATTTGCTCTTGTTTAGCGTGTCTTGTAGTGAGTGATTTTTGTTGGTATCCCTCTGTTCCGACTGGCTAGGCCCGTTTAAATTAGAGGACCTAGTCCTCCCTCCGTTGTATAGTTTTGTCCTAATTTTCCTGTGTAAAGCGTTTTTTCCTCGCTTGTATGTGTGGGTTAGTCTCAAGAATCGTTTAAGTTAGAGATTCTTGTCAGTAGTTGGCAGTAGTTTCCCACCTTAACCGTTGTTGGACTAGGGTCCTGTTGCTTTGTGTTGTGTGCAGTGGTCATTGATATGTCAAAGGAGCAAAAGGAACATAAACCCTCTGTTTAAGAAATGTTCTAAATGCAGCTACAAGATGTCCATAACAGATTAACATTCTGTTTGTGTATACTGCCTGGGGGCTATACATTTACAAGAGTCCTGTAGCTTTTCACGCCTTCAGTCCGAGGGTGCTACAGGAAAGAAAAAAACCTATACTGAAGGGTCTTCTAAAGCCATCCTTTGAGGAGTCCTTGGACTCTTCCTCTGGTTCACAAACTAAAGCCAAGACTTCTAAGGCTGAGATCTCCGGCTCCATCCGTTTCATTGGAGCCACCGGATACGACTACCAAATTGGATTCTACTTCCTCCGGGCTGCAGGAGGCTGCTATGGTTCTTTAATCAGTCTCTGCTCCATTTCTGTTAGAACCCATTCGGAGCCGGTCTACTAGTGTTAGACATGGATCTCCAGTTCAGTCACCTTCTCTCTCCTCCATATCATCCAGACTCTCTGATTTGGATGTGGATAGGGTGGTCCAGAGGCTCCTGCAGTCGCCTGTGTTGGCAAAATTATTTTTGGCTCTGACCCAGTCTGCTCTGGAGCCAGTCCCGATGAGTGCACAGATGGTTTCTCCTCAGAGCACCTCCTTGTCTTCGGAGCCGGAGTGTTCTGCCGGCTCCGATACCTCTTAAGGCTTTATCAGTGCTAACGTCTGCTCCAACCATGTCTGCTCCGTCCTCTGGTTTCGTAACTCTGGTTTCCGTTAATTCCTATGTCACCAGTTGTCACCAGTTGCCACGGTGCCCACGGATGCCTCCCAGATGGGGTGGGGGGGCATTATCTTGGCGGGACAGTCCAAGGCACGTGGCAAGATCACGAGGTACATCTGCACATCCGCTAGAGATGAGCGGTGTTACTGGCATTGCAAGCACTGCAGAGCTCTCCCCTAGGAACTATTGCAGTTCACTAGGACAACATGTCCGTGGTGTGGTACCTGAACAAGCAAGGGGGAACCAGATCTTGCCCCCTATGCAGCGAGGCCATGCGAGTGTGGCAGTGGGCAGTGTCCTTCCCGACTGTTCCTAGTGGCAACGCTCATTCCGGGGAAGGCCAATGTGATAGGCTAAGCAGATCTAATCTGATGCCTTACGAGTGGTCCCAGAACTGCAGAGTTGCAGAACAGAGATTTTCAACAGGTGGGGTCAGCCTTGCTGCGATCTTTTTACCAATCCCCACAATGCTAAGTGCAGCAACTACTTCACTCTGTCCCCACAGGGGAGTCACCCAGGGACACACTAGTCCACGGTCTGCTCTGCTTTCCCTCAGTTTCCTCTGCTACCAAGGGTGATTCAGAAAGCCATTTCCTCGGGAAGCAAGATGATTCTAATTGCCCCACACTGGCCTCGCAAAGTCTGGTTCTTTCTTCATCAGTATGCAGTGGACAGTCCTTGGACTCTGGACCCAGCATCAGACCTACTGACATGTCGGGACAGTCCCATCCCTCCCTGCAGGCCCTCAGGTTGACAGCCTGGCTACTCCGCTTCCATCTTTAGTCAGACTTTGTTTTTCACCTGAGGTAGTACACATTTTATCTTCTCATAAATGTTCTACCAGGAAGATTTTTTCCAGCAAGTGGAAAAGATTTTCAATTTGGGCTGAGGCCCAGGGACTGGGTCCTTTCACAGCCCCATCCCTGCTGTCTTAGATTTTTTATCCATACTTTTTCAGCAGGGTTCTGCTTCTGCGACCATTAAGAAGCTGGCCGCCATTTCTAATTTTCATATCTTACGAACCTTCTCTCATGGCTCATAAACTATGTAAGGCCGCTTTGAGGGGCACCTTGTTACTACGGCCTCCTGTGTCAGGACCCATCATGCCATGGGATTTAAATTTAGTCTTACAAGCCCTGACTTCATCACCTTTCGAGCCAGATGCCACCTGTGAATTAAAATTTCTGTCTTGGAAGACTGCATTCTTAATAGCCATCACATCAGCCAGACGGGTGTCGGAGATTCAAGTGTTATCCATCAGATCCCCGTATTTAATCTTTCATAAGGACAAGGTAACAGGTTCCCCTATTTCTAAGATTAGTTTCAGATGGATTTCTGATTGCATCTCCTATGTCTATTCGTCAGCAGGCAGAAATTTACAGTTCCCTGTCCAGGCTCACTCCTCCAGGGCTGTTTCCACTTCAGTAGCTTATTCCAGGCTATCTTTGGATGAAATTTGTGCTGCGGCCACGTGGGCTTCTCCCCACACCTTTATTACTCATTACAAATTAGAAGTGGCTTCTAGGGGGCCGGGCCTCATTTGGTTCCACTGTTCTCAGGAGAATCTTCCATTGAGCCTCCCAGGATAGAGGTGCTGGCACGCTGTCCCGTGAGCAAGAATCTAGGCGAGATTGGACCACATAACATCTAGAAGTTATGTACTCACCATAACGTTCGATGTATGTGGTCCATCTCGCCTCATTCTTGCGTTCCCTCCCACCTGTCCCCCCTCCTGGAGGATTTGGAGGAGACATTGGTCTTCAGTACCCTTCCATATTGGTTGTTTTTTCTTTGCTACCCTGGATAGTGTTCTACCTTACTGAACTGTGGTGCATGAGGTGTGACTATGGATTGCTGCAAACTAGATCTGGGGCTATGGAGCAGTGCAACATGGGATACAGGGTTAGCCCAGCCAATTGGAGACTTCGTGCTAGAAAAATAAGTTGGCAGTCAGAGCTGATGTTCTGCTCCGAACCGTGAGTAAGAATGTGAGGCGAGATGGACCACATCGAACGTTATGGTGAGTACATAACTTCTAGATTTGTTGCATTCAGCTGAACAAGTTGGCAAACATACTTTGCAATGTGGTTTTGATTCTTTAGAGGCCTCTTGCAGGGCTGTTACTGGGTCTGTGCTTAGAAAGCATGTTTGGCTTAAGGAGCAATCTCTGCCTGATCATGTTAAAGCAAAACTTTTGGATGCTCCTTTACATCAGGACCACCTGTCTGGCAATAAGGTTGAAGTTCTAAAAAAATATGGAAGATTAAGCTAAATCTAAGCTGTGAAAGATTTCTTACAAGTACAACCTCCTAGATTTAGTAGGCACTGGCCTACTAAGAACTGGTCCTTTCCAGCTCCTTCCAGAGCCACTCCAGCCAAACCCAGACATTCTAAAAGCACCAGGTTTCAGTCCCAAGGGACTTTCAGAACTAAATGGGGTGCTTCCACTTCCAAATCTGGAAACAAGGCACCACCCTATGGTACAGTCTCAGTGATTTCCCTTTAACATTACCAAGCACTTGCCACTTGGCCGCCCCTTTGGTGGGGAAGCTGACTCTTCATTCCAGAAACTGGCAACTTATAACCCAGGACGAATGGGTGTCTGTGTCCCAGGGATACAGATTTCATTTCCACATGCTGCCAACCCCAAAAGGGTTCTAGACCTGCCCCCAAATCAGTGGAGAGGCTCTGAAACAAGTACTTTCCCTCCTTAACATTGGCTATTCAACTAGTACCAGAAGAGCAAAAGGGACAAGGCTTTTATTCCAGACTTTTCCTTGTACCCAGAAAAGACAAATCATGGCGTCCAAATCTGGACCGGTGTACTCTAAACGCCTTTCTGGACATTACAAAATTCAAGATGCTGACTCTTCAGTTACTTCCTATGCTAGGCAAGGATGCCTGGTTGGTAACTCTAGATTTAAGAGGCTTACCCTACATATCCCAATCAGGGAATCTTTCAGAAGATACCTACGCTTCAAAGCAGGCTGCATGCATAATCAGTTCTCTGCACTGCCCTTTGTGAATACCCTGGGCGCAGTAGACGAGCCAAAGTGCCTGGCTCCAGTAATTGCATTTTGCAGGCAAAGAAATGTTCAGATATATCTATATATCTGGATGATTGTCTAATTCAGGCAGAAAACCAGGCCGTTTTTCTAAAATATCTGTCGTTTGGAAAAAGAGTTCTAACTTGTGTAGGTTACACCATAAACGAAAAATCAACTGGTACCCCCTCAAAAATTTACATTCCTGGGTGCATGCTTGAATACAACTGCCCAGATGGCTTTCCTTTAAGTCAGAAAAGCAAATTCATTTGGTGACTTCAAACAGGTGGCCACAAAAACCCTTCTATCTGCAAGGCAAATACTGCAGGCCTTTGGGTTCATGGCCTCCTGCATTCTTCTAATTCCATATGCAAGACTGCATATGAGGAAACTTCAGTGGTACGTAAAAAGTTTATGGAGTCAACATTCACAGCCTGGAAACAGTGATTCCTATCATACCTTGCCTGCGCCTAGAGTTCCTATGGTGGGCAGAGGCCTGCCACCAAAAAGTACAGTTTTGTACCTACCATAAATGTAGAGGTTAGTGTTCACACTGCTGCAGTCACTACACTTGGGTTATCCTGCCGTCAGGCAGTCCCGCAGTCGGCCAGAGTTCCAAAGTCTCGGTCTGGCGTCGGTTGCTGTCACCACCTCCCTGATGCCAGTGTGACAGGGGTATAAAAGATGTAGCCGATGCCATTTTCTTCAGTTTTTCTTGCCCCAGATATCAGATGCCCTCAGATAGGTAGGCAATACATATTGCTAATAAATATATATATAAAAATAACACCTTCAGTCGCAAGCAAATACACCACAAAGGTTGTATAGGATAGAAAGGTATAGATAAGTCAGATCAGAGGGGATGGAGGGAGGGTAACCTGGACTGCAGTAGTGTGAACACTCTAACATCTACATTTATGGTGTGTACAAAACTGTACTATCGTGTTACACTGCTGCAGTCATTACACTTGGGTAGAATCCCAAAGCTAAGGTTGGGTGGCTGGTCTGTACAGTGTTAGGATTGGTTATGAGGCCCTGCAGAACTGCAGTGGCAAATCCTGCTCTGGATTTAGAGTAGAGGCAGGTGGTAATGCTTGGTAAAGGTGTACACTGAACTCAAGTTGCAGCCTCCAAAATTTCCTTGGTAGGTACTCTGAGAGGCTGTTGAAGTGGCCGTTGCCCTGGTGGAATGTGGCCCAATGTTAATTGGGACTGATTTTCCATGCTGTGTAGCAGTAACGTATACAGTATCCTATCCATTTGGATATAGTCTGCTTTGAGATGGCCTTGCCCTGTGATCCTGCAGCATATGCTACAAACAGTTGCTCAGCTTTCCTTTTTGTCCAAGTAGAAGCGTAGCTGCCTGTGTATGTCCAAAGAATGCAGAAGTTTCTCCCCTTTATTCTGGGGGTTTGGATAAAAAGTTGGCAAATGGATGGTTTGGTTAAGAGCCACACTAGATACTACCTTTGGCATAAAGGTAGGGTTTGTCCTTAAAGAAACCTTGTCCTGATGAAAAATTATAAAAGGTTCCAGTGCCATTAATGCCTGTAGCTCAGACTCTTCGTGCTGAAGTTACTGCCAGGAGCAGAGCTGTTTTCCATAATTTTAGATCAGCTGTATTGGCCGGCTTAAAAGGTAGCAGGGTTAGTTTTTCCAAAATGAAGTTGAGGTCCCAAGTTGGTGTTGGTGCTCTCCGGTGCGGTCTTATGTTTTTAACCTCTCTGAGGTACTGTTTTAGCAAGGAATGAGAATAAAGGAGGATCCGTGTTATAATGTGCTGAAATGGCAGAGGCTTGAATCTTAATTGATGAGAAGGATAGGCCTCTGTCCAGCATCTCAGTTAAGTATTGTAAAATCTGAGGAATGTTTGGAACAAGAGGGTTAAGGTTTTGAGCCTGGTTCCAGGCGCAGAATCTCTTCCATTTTTCTGAGTAAGCTTTCCTGGTGCTAGGCCTCCTGGCCTCCAAAATGACACAACCACTTTAGAGAGAGGTGTTGCCTGTTTGACTAATGAATCTGTCATGCAGCCAGGTTTAGGGTTTTGAGCTGACCGTGCAGTTTCCGATTGTTTTGAGTCAGAAGTTGTGGAATTTGAGGCAAAATCCATGGTGGGTCTTGAGCCAAGTTCCTTAAGATAGGGTACCAGTGTTGGCGTGGCCAGTCTGGAGCAATCTGGATCATCTATGGTTTTTCTTGTCTGGCTTTTAGGAGTACCTTTGAAAGGAGAGGCAGTGGCGGGAAGGCATAAACTTTTAGGTTTTTCCAGCTGAACAAGAGAGCATCCGCTTTCCATGCTTGTTTGTGAAGTCCTTGTGCAGAATTTTTGTAGTTGGCAATTCAGTGGGGAGGCAAAAAGATCTGTCTGGGCATCCCCATTTTTGCGTTACCATGCTGAAGATTTGTGGATTTAATTTCCATTCGTGAGGGTCCATTTTGATTCTGCTTAGTCTGCCAGAGTATTTTTCTTTCCTGGCAGGAATTGTGCTTGCAGGTGAACTTGATACATTAGAGCTGTGTTCCACAAGGTCAAGGCTTGCACATAGGGGATAAGAATGAGTGCCCCCTTGCTTATGTACCACATTACTGTTGTGGTGTCTGTCTTTAATAGTCCTGGATGCAGAATGTCCTTGAAAGCTGTTAGGGCATTTTGAACAGCCAACATCTCTTTGATGTGAAGATGCATCTGGTCTGTGGTCCACTTGCCCTGAATGCATTTTCCTGCCATGTGTGCTCCCCAGGCGTAATCCGAAGCATCTGTTAAGTTTGCCTGGCTGTGGGTAGGGTAAAAGGCTGACCCTTGTTTAGGTGACATGCCTGTGCCCACCATCGAAACTCCTGTTGTAGGCAGGGAATCATTGGTATTACTGCTTCTAAACTGTTGAGTGTTGAGTCCAAACACTTTTTAGGTACCATTGTAATTTCCTCATATGCTGTCTGGCATATGGTATTAGTAGTATGCAGGATGCCATGAATCCCAGGGCCTGCAGAATTTTTCTTGCAGGGAGATGGGACTTTTTTGCCAGTAGAAAATGACTTGGTTGAATTTTTGTCTGGCTTGAGGTAAGCCATCTGGGCCGTTGTTTTTAAGCTGGCACCCAGGAATATAATCTGTTGAGGGCACTAGTTTTGACTTCGTTCTGTGTACCCTAGAGAAATTAACCTTTTTACAAACGCCAGATGCTGTAGAAGAATGTCCTTTCTCTGCTTGAATGAGGCAGTCGTCCAGGTATGGATATATTTGAATTCCTTTTTGTCTGCAAAATGCAATTACTGGTGCCAGGCACTTTGTGAAGACCCTGGGTGCAGTAGATAAGCCACAGGACAGTGCAGATAATTGGTAGTGCATTGTACCAGCTTTGAATCTGAGGTATCTTCTGCAATTTTGTCTGATAGGGACATGCAGGTATGCCTCTGAGGTCCAGAGTAACAAACCAAGCCTTCTTGCCCAGCATGGATAGAAACTGCTGTAATGTCAACATTTTGAATTTTGGAATGTCCAGGTAAGTATTTAGAATTGAAAGGTCTAGTATGGGCCTCCAGGCCTTGTCCTTTCTGGGGACCAAGAAGAGTCTTGAGTAAAATCCTTGTCCTTGTTCCTGTTGTGGTACTTTTTGAATAGCTCTGATGTCCATGAGGGCTAAAATTTGTTTTTGTGTCTCTGCCCATTGATTTTGTGGCAGGTCTGGCATTCCTTTTAGCCTTGGTAAAGAATGAAAGTGGAACCTGTAACCTTGAGACACAATATTCAGAACCAATTTGTCTTGGATGATTGTTTGCCAGTTTTGGAAAAAAGTGCTAGTTTTCCCCCTAAGGGGGCTTCCAAAAGGGAAGTGCTTGGCATACGAAGGGGAAAGTCATTGCGACTGTTACCTGTAAGGTTGAGACTTGTCCTCACCTCCTTTTGGGGTTGAGGTGCCCCACTGTGAGCCCTGGGGTTGAGATCTGCTTTTGGGCATCTATCTGCCTCTCTGTGGCCTGTCTGACACTGGAAAGGACCAATTCTCTGGCCAATTTCTGCTAAATCGAGGTGGCTGTACCTGTAAGAAATCCTTGACTGTTTGCATAGATTTAGCTTTATCCTCCATTTTCTTTAACACCTCTTCTGCCTTAACACCAAACAAGGTATCATGCTGTAAAGGAGCATCCAATAATTTGGCCTTAACATGATCAGGTAAACTCTGTTTTAACAAAGCATGTCCTTGAATCACAGGACCTGCAACTGGGGCCCTACAAGAGGCCTCTAAAGAACCAAAACCACATTGTAGATTGTTTTCCCACCTGTCCAACTGCGTGCAATAAATCATGCATTTCTTTGCAATCAGGAGCTTCGGAGCTTGCAAGCATTTTCTGTTAACTGAGCCATTAAATATTGTTGGTACTTAAGCATGTGAAACTGGCAATTTAAAGCTCTTGCTGCTAAAGTTACAGAAGTGTATACTTTCTTCCCCCATCTATCCAAAGCTCTGGAATCTGTCAGAGGGCACTGGATTTTTTGCAATGGAAGCCTTAACCCCTTTTGGACCCTGGGAAAGATCTGGCGTCGGTTGCTGTCACCTCCTCCCTGACGTCAGTGCGACAGGGGTATAAAAGATGCAGCAGACGCCATTTTCTTCAGTCTTTCTTGCCGCGCGGTGCCTGAAACAGCAGTTCGCAGGTGCCAGTCGGCAGACTCCTGAGATTTTCGAAGTCGAATTTCAGATCTGAAGTCTTCAATAAAGCCAAGTACCCCATTGGGGAAACTTTTCTTGCCTTAGACCGATGTCAGAAAAAATTAATTGTATTTTTTGTGGGAAGCAAATACCTCATTAAGGCCTTCCACTCTTACTGTATTCCATGCCTGGGCCCGGATCGCATCACTATTTGTCTGTTTTGTGCTAGATTTAACAAACGCACTATAAAAAGATGTTTTGATTTTGCTTTGCACTACTTTGGCCGAAGGTTCAATAATACTATGCCATCGGATGAACAGACAACCGCAATACTGAAAAAACGCAAGGTCAAGGATAGACAGGCATCTGAGGCCCAAAACAGACAACGAAACCTCTTCTAGGCCAGTCACCGGTTCTCAGTGAGGCGCTTTCGCAGCCCCTGACACCTGCTACCTCGGAGCCACAGGCCGCCTCAGACACCCACGTGGAGACATCTAGGCCTCTGGAAACACTAGGTATTGGGCCTACGGAAACTAATCCCTCAGATGGGTCTGGAGCCGCTGAGCAGGCATCTGCTTCTGAGGGTGTTTTCAGACCTTCACAACTTACCATTAAAACAGCCAAGACAAAAGTACCATTAAAGACAAAGAAACAAGTACAGCATTCTCCTGGAGAGTCCTCCATGCCTAAAATACAGATGCTTAAAATGGCCGAAGACCTCATTACTCCCCTCAGGAGGGGGATGGGAACCCCTGATTAAAGGCCTAGGCAGGATGCAGACTGATTCCTCTGATCAGGTTTCCATTTCCTCGGATTCCTCTTCAGACCAGGTATACTGTCTACCCCCCTATGAAGACTCTGATGCTGAAGAATCTATCCCTTCAGCCTCTCCTCCTGAGGATTACTCTTTTGGGGAAACTTTATATACCATGAGGGAGCATTTCCATTAGGAAAGTCAGGATTACTCAGAATCCAAGAAAAGGCTCAGGGATTTCCTTTTATTGCCTCAGCACAGGCCCTTGGCTATTCCACCTGTGCTTGATATTGTGGATGATGTGTTCTCGGAATCCAGCTTATCTCCTGATTCTTTGCCCCCTGCACCAGACAAGCCAGATGGATATTAGTGTCCCTGACTCAAGTTTCTTTATAAAAACCCTTCGGCGGATCCAGAAACTAGACTTTGGAACTCTGGCAGACTGCGGGACCACCTGACTGCAGGATAACCCAAGTGTAATGACTGCAGCAGTGTAACACTATGAACATCAAGGGACTGCCATTCACACCACCCCTTGCTGCCCACCCCTCAACTGCAGACTCATCCGATTATGCATGGGGAGCTCATCTGGCAGGGAGGTGCATTCAGGGCAAATTTTGCCCAAATTAAAAGCACCTTCATATCCATCAAAATGAAATGCTAGCTGTACAGAATGCTCCGACAGCCTTCAAGGACTACCTTCATTCAGGACAATTACTGATACTGACAACACTATGGTTATGTGGTACATAAGCAGGGGATACACATTCCTACCCCCTCTTCAGATTAGCCATAGCACTGTGAAACGGCCTTGAGCTACCAAGTACATAAGGCTCAATTCCTGCCAGGAAAACTAAATACACTGTCAGACTACTTCAGCAGAAATCTCATGGACCCACACGAATGGAAACGGGAACCCAAAATATTCAAGCTGTTGGGGGAGAGATGGGGGATACCAGATGTGGACCTGTTGCTTCCCCTCAGAACTATCATTTGAACAAGTACTGCACCAGGACTCCCCACAGCCAAGCTTGGAAGGTGGATGCCCTGTCCCTTTCCTAGGAAAGTCTCTCAGTCTATGATTTTCCCCTCTGCCTCTCCTCTCGAAGGTTCTACTAAAGATCAAACGGGACAAGCCAAGGACCATCTTGATTGCACCAGACTGGCCATGCCAGCACGGATGTCCTCTTTGCGTAGTACGACAGTGCTACAACCATGTCACCTGCCTCAGATCCCTTCCCTGCTGTCCCAGCAGGGGGGCCAAATTCTGCACACTCAGCTTCAGACCCTGAACCTTGCAGCCTGGCTAATCCCCTGAACACGCCTCTAGCAACACTCTGAGAAGGTGCTGGATGTCATTCTTGAGGCAAGGAGGCTTAGTACTAGAAAGTCCTGTTCAGAAAAGTGGAAAGATACTGATCAGATATGGTTAATCCTCGTTCATTCTTTATGCCTGCGTTATCTGTTCCGACCTCTGAACCGAGCCGGCCATCTTCCAAGCTCACAACAGCCACAAACTCTATCTACACTCTTACCCACAATTCCCATCTCCCTGCCAATCAGTCATGTCAAGCCACTTCTCTTGAGCCAAGTAAACTTCTTTAATACTGTTATCGTATTGGTTATTCTCTGTTCTAAACTTCGTATTGGTTATTCTCTGTTCTAAACTTGTTGAATCTCTTACCCTATCGCGTTTAAAAACTCTTGGTTTCCTCTAGCCCTTCTTTCTTACTGTGAGGTAACTCCTTTACCATCATTGGTCAGTTCTTTCCTGCTTTACCTTTGGGTATTTCTTGTACCATTGTTGGTATCTTCTTCCTTCCTTACTTTTCTTCCCCCTGTCATGGCAGAGAAAAAGGGTAGCCCAGTATTTAAAAGGTGTGGATTGTGGGCATAAATTGCCTATTTCGGATGCACATGCATTTTCTGTTTGGGTGTGCCTCACTTGACTGTTGTGCTAATTTCTGTAATGACTTTGATGGATAGGAAAAATAAGCTGATTTTAAAGGGCTTAAATCTACTTTTTCAGAGGCTATTTCTGGGGCCGAGGCTTCAACCTCTCCAAGTTTTCATAAGAAAAGAGATGGACACAAGAAGGCCAAGTCTGTCCTGTTGTCTCCTGCTGGGGACAACCAAGAATCAAGACCAAAGAAGGCTAAACTTTCTAGTTCAAATTTGACTTCCTCGGCCCCAGGCTTTTGGCACCGAAGCCTTTGGCACCACACTTCACTTCAGCACAGAGTTGTGCAATATACCTCATCTGAACCAAGGGGCCCCTCAGTTCAGACTAGTATCGGCACCTACCCTTTCATCATTGCAGACCTTTCCAGCGTCTGTTCCAACGCCAGCTTCTGCTTCGACTCTGACTTTTCACGGCATCAACTATTCTCAGTACAGACTACCTTGATTTCTGCACACTTTCGGCACCTACCATAATGTCAAATACCACTTCGGCACAGACCTCGATGGTGCAGACCTTGCCTTTGGCAGCGATCTCTGTGCAGACACCAGATGTACAAGCCTTTACGGCTCAGTTTTCAGTGCAGACTCCTATTTTAGCAGTCTAAAGACCCCTTTTTGGGTAGAGTTTCCTGCATCGTTGAATAGACTGGACTCCCCTTCAGCTATGTTTGTGACATACAGTAGAAGCCTATCGGAACATGATGTGGTGTGCCTTGTGGATAAATTGATTTTGGCCAGAGGTAGCCGACCCTGCAGGAACTACTCTTCCTTTGGTGGTAATCACCATTCTCCAAGGACTCCTACTTATCCTCCTTCATGGCCTTTGAAGCCCCCTCCTGTAGCACAGACTTCCCTCACTTTAGCTCCTTTCATGGACCTCACTAAGGAGTCTGTCACCTTTGGTGCAGGAGAGACTCGTCACTCCAGTCACTGCTCTGGATACTAGCTGTGACGTATGTACTCTTTTTTTCACAGCCATCCAGGGACTCTGAGTCGGCGAGCTGATTTTGCTTGAGCGGGGTGTGACCTTGGGTGGACCAGCCTTTCAACTTGCAGAGAAGGCTCTTGCCTCTGGTGATCCTGTGCTGTCAGTGCACCCGTCCTCCTTTGGATCGCAATTTACACGACACCTCTGGCGGGCACTGGGTACAAGGGCCACAGGACACTCCCACTGGAGGCTCCTCTTGCGCAGTCTTCTCCAGATTCTCCCCCTGAGGAAGTTCATTGCAAGAGTTCGTGTAAGAGGAAGCACGTGGACTCCCCCAGAACTAGTCCCTCACGGAAGATGAACTTTGATGGGGAAGGGTCCCCTACGTCACTCTCTGAGGTATCTTTTGGAGATATCCTCTAAATACTTAAGCAGAGGTGATTGGCGGCCCTCTAACTACCTCTGAAGTGTTCCTGCAGGTCTTTTGTGCCCGGTCCCCTATCTCATGGGTTACTCCACCTGCTGACCTCGTCTGGCTCGTCGTGCAGTGTGCATGGAAGGCTACTCACACCATTGACACCATTCCCTGCAGGCCAGATAAAATCCTGTTCCCTCCAGATAGAGCCTCACTGGTCTAAAGGTCTTCCTGTAGATTCCTTGGTGACCGCAACAAAGGATCTGGCAGAAGAAAGCCACTGTCCACCTGCCCAACAGAGTCCTGGGTGCTGGACAGATTGGGGAAGCGTACCTTTGCATCAGCAACCTTTGCAGTCAGGTCCCTGAATTTGGTACATTTTACCAGGCTTCAAAGAGACTTGTTTCTGAGCTCTCTGAAACCTTGGCCGGAGCGGTGTCTGAGGTCCGGGACAATTAGCCACTCTTGAATCTGTTTCTAACTCCTCCATGCGTCTGATTTCTCGCGCATCAGGAGCAGCAGCTAGAACAGCGGGTGCAGGCATAGTCATGAGACTGCATGCCTGGATGCACTTGTGTGATTTCGTGGAACCTTTCAAGGCTTCCTCTCTGAATGCTCCCATTGAAGCCTCATTGTTTGGACCCAAGGTTAAAGACACTGGTTAGGTGTGAACAGGACTGTAAGACCCTTTCTGCCATGGGTGTCTGCTATTCTTCCCATCAGCGAACTTTCTCCAGAAACCAGAAGAGTGGGAAGATGTGGCACACAGACTCTGGTTCTTTTTGTTGCACGCAAGCAGTTTTTTTCCCATAGAGGCAGAGGGGGAAACTCATATGGGAGACTTTCCCATAGAGGCAGAGGGGGAAACTCCTATGGGAGACTCCCCTTTCAAGGCAGAGGAGGTCCGCGTAACCAGGGATGTTCGTGTTTCACTGTTGCAGTCATTACATTTGGGTTATCTGCTTGCAGTAGCCCTCAGTCTGTCTGATTTAACAAAGTCTTGGGTCCTGCGTCGTCTGCTGTCCCTTCCATGACGTCAGGTCATCGGGGGTCTAAAACATGCAGCTGACACCATTGCATCAGTCTTTCTTGCCATGAAGTGCCTGAAGCAGAAGTAGTTAGCAAGTGCTGGTCAGCAGACTCCTGAAATTTTCATTTTCGAGTTTCAGAACTGAAGTGTTTTACTAAAGTTAAGTGCCCCGTTGGGGAAACTTTTCTTGCTCCTTACCGATGTCAGTAAAAGTTAATAATTGCATTACTTGTGGAAAGCAAATGCCTCACGAAAGATTTTCATTCGTACTGTATTCCTTGCCTGGGCCCTGACCACGACATACCTTGCTGTTGGTTTTGTCCTTTATTTAATCAGCGCACTATCAGTCTATTTTTTCCTCTAAATATTTCGGTTCTCTGTATAATTATCCAGAAATGTCGGTTAGCCATGACTATTGGGATTCTGAAAAACGCAAAGATGAAGACAGGCCGCCTAGGTCCAATGCTGCTGACGACGCTTCTAAGCAAAGTTGCCAGTTTGCTGGTACTCGAAGTGCTTTCGTAGCCCCCGATACCTGCTACTTCTGATTTGCAGGCCTCTACTGAGACCCATTCGGAGTCCGGAATGCCACGAGATGCTTCAACCATGGAACCTGCGGATGTCTCTACCTTGGATGGGTCCAGAGCCGCTGTGCAGGCATAGACTTCTGAGGGTGTATTCAGACCCACGGACTTGCATATTAAACAGGCGCCTCCTTCATTTAGGCCTAAATTGCGAACTATGCTTAAGAAAACCGCTCTGGCCTCTATGCCTAAAAAATAAGAGTGGCTGAAGATCTTGTAACTTTAATCAGGGGAAGCTAACCTCCCCCATCTAAGAGACCTAGGGGTAAAGTTGTTTATGAATCTTCTTACCAGGTTTCTGATTTTTCTGATTCTTTTGATCTGGATGTTCATCGTGTTACCCTGCTGCAGTCATCACACTTGGGTTATCCTGTCGTCAGGCGGTCCTGCAGTCGGCCGGATTTCCAAAGTCTTGGTCCGATGTCTGTTGCTGTCACCTCATCCCTGACGTCAGTGCGCCAGGGGTACATGTATTGCAGCAGACGCCATTTTCTTCAGTCTTTTGCCGCGCGGTGCCCGAAACAGAAGCAGTTCGCAAGTGCCGGTCGGCCGACTCCTGAGATTTTCGAACATCTACATTTATGGTAGGTACAAAACTGTACCTTTTGCCCTTATCTCCTTTGAGGATTCTGATGCAGAGGACTCTATTCCCTCTGTTTCCCCTGCAGAGGATTTTTCTTTTGTTGAAACCTTACATACTCAAAGGGAGCATTTCCATTGGGAAAACCAGGATTTTTCTGATTCAAAAAAGAGGCTTGGGGATTTCTTACTCCTGCCTCAGCATAGGCCTTTAGCTGTACCTCCTGTACTAGACATTGATGCTTTTTTGAGATCTAGTTTGGCCCCTGATTCTTTGCCTCCTGCTCCCAGAAAACCTGACATATGTAACAGGGTTCCTGATTCACACAGGTGTCTTTTAAAAATCCTACTGCGGATCCAGAGACTTTCACAGGGACCCAAGGACATTAAGGCTTCTACTGCTAAAAATCCTACCCTTTATGATGGACTCCAGGGCGCTGGATAGATGGGATAAGAAGGTTTACACTTCAGCAACCTTGGCCATTAGGGCTTTAAACTGCCAGTTTATGTTAAGTAACATGTTGGGTTGCTTAAACAGAAAATGATTCCCGACTCTGCTGAAAATAAAGAATTACAGGATTTAATGCATTCTCCTGAACAGGTTGGTAAACTTTGCGATGTGGATTTTATTCTTTAGAGGCCTCTTGCAGGGCTGCTGTTACTGGGTCTGTGCTCAGAAGGCATGCTTGACTTAAGGAGCAATCTTTGCCTGATCATGGTAAAGCTAAACTGATGCTCCCTTAAATCAGGGCTTCCTGTTTGGCAACAAAGCTGTGGAAGTTCTTACAAAGATGGAAGATAAAGCTAAATCTATTGAAACTGTTAAAGATTTCTTGCAAGTTCATTCTCCTAGATTTGGTAGGGGTTGGCCCTCTAAGAATTGGTTCTTTCCAGCTCTTTCCAGGTCTTCTCAAGCCAAACCCAGATGCAGCAGAAACCCTAGATTTAAGTTTAGACATGAGACTAAGCAGTGGGGTATTTCTGCACCCAAATCTGGGAGTAGTTAAGACTCCCCCCTATGGAAGACTGTCTCAATGACTTGCTTTTAAAACTTCCAAGCACTTCCCAACTAAATGCTCATTTAGGCAGAAAGATTGGTCTGCAGGCCAAAAACTGGAAGCTCATTACCCAGGACAAATGGGTTTTCTGTGTCCAGAGGATACAGATTTCACTTCCATGCGTTACCAACACCAAGCAGATCTACCACCAAATCAGTGTGCTGAGGCCCAAAATAGTTCTCTCTCAAGCATTGGGGCTACTCAGTTGGTTCCAGAAGATGAAAAGGGACAAGGTTTCTGTTTGAGACTTTTACTGGTACCCAGAAAAGGCAATACATGGCATCCTATCCTGGACCAACAACTATCTGATTCCAAAATTCAAAATGCTGACTCTTCAGCTGCTTCCTATGCTAGGCAAAGATGCATGGTTGGCAACACTAGACTTAGAAGTATACCTGCACATCCCTATCAGGGAGTCTTGAAGATACCTATGCTTCAAAGCAGGCTACATGCACTGTCGGATGTTCGTGTTACACTGCTGCAGTCGTCACACTTGGGTTGTCTGCCGTCAGGCCTGAGTTCCAAAGTCTTGGTCCGGCGTCTGTTGCGGTAGCTTCTTCCCTGATGTCAGTGCGACAGTGGTATAAAAGAGGCAGCTGACGCCATTTTCTTCAGTCTTTCTTGCCGCACGGTGCCCGAAGCAGAAGCAGTTCAAGTGCCGGTCGGCCAAGCCTGAAGCAGTTGGCAAGTGCCGGTCGGCCGACTCCTGAGATTTTCAAATCAAATTTCAGACCAAAGTCTTCAATAAAGCTAAGTACCCCGTTGGGGAATCTTTTCTTGCTTCAGACCGATGTCATAAAAAGTTAATTGCATTTCTTGTGGGAAGCAAATACCTCCTAAGGATTTTCATTCTTATTGTATTCTTTGCCTAGGCCCAGACCACGACGTCACAGGTTGTCTGTTTTGTGCTAGGTTTAACAAACTAAACGTAGATTTGATTTCGCCCGACATTATTTTGGTAGAAAATTTAATTATACCATGCCATCGGAGCAACCCACTACCGGGATGCATAAAAAGCCAAAGATGAGGACTGGCAGCAGAGACCCAAACCAGACACCGAGGCCTCTGCTAGGTCAGTCGCCGGCTCTCTGGTTTTCAGTGAGGCACCTACGCAGCCCCTGACTACCGCTGATTTAGAACCCCAGGCTGCATCCGACTCCCAAGCGGAGATTGCTGGGCCTCCAGAGCCTTTATCTTTAGGCCATTCCGACTCCATGGCTGAAGGGGATTCCGGTGTAGTTGAAAGGCCTTCAATTGCTGAAGGTGTCTTCAGACAGACTACACTTACTATAAAATCCTATGCAAAGCCGAAAACTCCTTTAAAAGTAAGAAGCCTGTACAGCAGTCTCCAGTACAAGGCCCCATGCCTAAGAAACAGATGCTTAAGATGGCTGAAGCCTTAATTACCCTAATCAGGGGTTCCCATCCCATCTGAAAAAAAGGCCTAGACAGGAGGACTACGCTTCGTCTGACCAGGTTTCCATTTCCTCAGATTCTTCTGAGGAACAGGAATAATCCCCACCCCCCACCCCCATGAAGACTATATTCCTTCAGCATCTCCCCCAGAAGACTACTCTTTTGGGGAAACTTTACATACCATGAGGGAACATTTCCACTGGGAAGGCCAGGATTACTCTTTCTAAGAAAAGGCTCAGAGTTCCTTTTACTACCCCAGCACAGACCTCTTGCTATTCCACCTGTTAGACATTGTGGATCTTTATTCAGAATCTAGCCTTAACCCAGATTCATTACCTCCTGCACCAGCCAAACCAGACAGATACTACAGAGTCCCTGACTCACACACGTTCCTATATAAAAGCCCTGTTGCTGACCCAGAAACCATTTCCCAGGGTCCCAAAGGGGTTAAGGCCTCTATTGCTAAAAATCCTGTACCCTCTGAAAGGGATTCTAGAGCACTAGACAGATGGGGAAAGAAAGCATATACCTCAGCTACTCTAGCTGTGAGGGCCTTAAATTGCCAGTTTCACATGCTGAAATATCAACAATATTTGATGTCTCAAGTAAAACAAATGATCACACATACAGAGCAGCCTGATTACAAGGAAATGCAAGATTTGTTGCATGCAGCAGAACAAGTGGGAAAACATACTTTGCAATGTGGATTTGATTCATTTTGAAGCTTGTAGAGCAGCAGTAACAGGGTCAGTCATTCGTAGGCATGTTTGGTTAAAGGAACAAACTTTACCTGATCATGTTAAAGCAAAGTTATTGGATGCACCTTTACAGCAGGATGTTTTATTTGGTGTGAAAGCAGAAGAGGTTTTAAAGAAAATGGAGGATGAGGCAAAAATCTATGCAGACTGTCAAGGATTTTTTACAGGTTCAACCCCCTCGTTTCAGCAGAATTTGGCCAACCAAAAACCTGGTCCTTTCCAACTTCTAACAGACCACAGAGGGGCAAATACAGACTCCCAAGGGGCAGAGGTCAGCCACAAGGCTCTTAAAAGCCTCGACAATGGGGTGCCACAATCCAGAAAGGAGGAGACTGGTATCAAACTTTCAGAAGACAATCACAATGACTTGCCCCTCAGACTGCCAAACAAATCCCTCTTGGCAGCTCCATTGGGAGGAAAACTTGCACTTTTTGCAGGCAATTGGCACATAATCACAAAAGACAAATGGGTCCTAAATATTGTATCTCAAGGATACAGGTTCCACTTTCACACTTTACCAAGGATAATAGGAATGCCAAACCTGCCACCAAATCAGTGGGCAGAGGCTCAGACAAATTACAGCACTCATGGACATGAGCCATTCAACAGGTTCCTACACAGGAGCAAGGACAAGGATTTTACTCAAGACTCTGGTTCCCTGAAAGGACAAAGCCTGGAGACCCATTCTGGACCTTTCAATTCTAAACACATACCTGGAAGTACCCAAATTCAAGATGCTCACACTACAGCAACTTCTTCCCATGCTGAGCAAGAAGGCTTGGCTAGTAACGTTGGGCCTCGAGGCATACCTGCATGTCCCTATCTGACAAAATTGCAGGAGATGCCTCCGATTTATAGCAGGTTCAACTCATTACCAATTCTCTGCACTGCCTTTTGGTTTATCTACTGCGCCCAGGGTTTTCACAAAATGCCTGGCACCAGTAATTGCATACTGCAGACAGAGGAATTCAAATATATCCATACTTGGACGACTGCCTTATTCAAGCAGAAAGCAAGGATGTTGTTTTAAAACATCTGGCGTTTGTAAAAAAAAAAAAAAAAAAACTAAGTTGCCTAGGGTGCACGGTAAACGAAAAGAAGTCAAAACTAGTGCCCTCACAAGACATAATATTCTTGGGTGCCAGCTTAAATAAAACTGCCCAGATGGCTTCTCACGCCAGGCAAGCAAGGACAGCTGACTCAATACTTCAAAATGATGGCAACAAAGACCCAACTCCCTGCAAGAAAAATTCTGCAGGCCTTGGGATTCATGGCATCTTGCATACTACTAATTCCATATGCCAAACTGCATATGAGGAAATTACTGTTATCTGAAAAGCGAATTGACTCAACACAGCCACAGCTTGAAAACAATACCACTCATTCCCTGCCTTCAACATGAGTTTGTGGTGGGCTCAGGCATGTCACCTCAAGGGTCAGCCTTTCACCTTACCCACAGCCAGGCAAATAGATGCATCGGATTACGCCTGGGGAGCACACATGGCAGGACAGTGTATTCAGGGCAAATGGTCTGCAGATCAAATTACATCTTCACATAATCAAAAAGAGATAGCTGTACAAAATGCCCTAACAGCTTTCAAGGACCTCCTACATCCAGGACAACTTCTATTAAAGACTGACAACATCACAGTGATGTGGTACGTAAACAAGGAGGCACACATTCCTACCCCCTATGCAGGCAAGAACTGACCTTGTGGAACACAGCACTGACCTACCAAGCAACTACAAGCACAATTCCTGCCAGGAAAGAAAAATACATTGGCAGACGAACTAAGCAGAAATATCATGGATCCTCACGAGTGGAAACTAGATCCACAAGTATTCACAATAACTCAAAAATGGGGGAGCCCAGACATAGATCTGTTTGCCTCCCCCCAAAACTACCAACTATGGAAATTTTGCACAAGGACATACCACACACTAGCTTGGAAAGTGGACGCCCTCTCATTCAGTTGGAAAACATTAACAGTGTATGCCTTTCCTCCACTGCTTCTTCTGGCAAAGGTGCTCCTGAAAGCCAGATTAGAGGGGCCACAAATGATGCTCATTGCTCCAGACTGGCCACGCGAACACTGGTATCCAATATTAAGGAACATGGCTCAAGGCCCACCATGGATTTTACCGCAAATTCCTCACCTGCTGACTCACCAAAACAATACTCAGACAAATGGAAAAGATTCTGCGCCTGGAACCAGGCTAAACGCCAAAAATCCTCTAGTCGCAAATATTCCTCAGATTCCACAATATTTAGAGATGTTGCACAAAGGCCTTTCCTTTTCATCTATTAAGATCCACACTTCAGCTATTTCAGCTCATTACAACACTGATCCTCCTATATTTTCACATCCATTACCAAGACAGTACCTCAGAGGGGCTAAGAACATAAGACCACCCCGGAGAGCACCAACTTGGGACCTCAGTTTTGTTTTGGAAAAACTTACACTACCGCCCTTTGAACCAGCTTTTCCAGCCGATTTACTATTTTTGTCATGGAAAACTGCCCTGCTGCTAGCAATAACTTCAGCACGAAGAGTCTCAGAGCTGCAGGCCCTAATGGCAGTGGAGCCTTTCATCATTTTTCATCAAGACAGAGTCTCTTTACGAACTAACCCTTCCTTTATGCCAAAGGTGGTATCCAGTGTGGCTCTAAACCAAACCATTCATTTACCCACCTTTTACCCAAACCCCCAGAATAAAGGGGAAAGGCTCCTACACTCTTTGGGCATTCACAGGCAGTTACGTTTCTACTTGGATAAAACTAAGGCTTTCAGAAAATCTGACCAACTTTGTATCCTATGCTGCAGGATCACAAGGAAAGGCCATCTCAAAACAGACCATTTCAAAATGGATAGGACATTGTATCCGTTTCTGCTACGCGCACCATGGGAAACCTGTACCTGGTAACATTGGGCCCCATTCCACCAGGGCTACAGCAACATCAACAGCCTTCCTCAAAGGGGTACCAACCAAGGATATTTTGGAGGCTGCAACTTGGTGTTCAATGCACACCTTCACCAAGCACTACCACTTACCTCTGTACTCAAAAACCAGAGCTGGCTTTGCCACTGCAGTTCTGCAGGGCCTACTAGCTTCTCCAAACTGTTTAGTACCAACCGCCCAGCCTTAGCTTTGGAATTCAACCCAAGTGTGATGACCAGCAGTGTAACACTATGAACATAGTACAGTTTTGTACCTACTATAAATGTAGATGTTGGTGTTCACACTGCTGCAGTCCAGGTTACCCTCCCACCATCCCCTCTTCTTACCTGGTTTTTATCTATACCTTCCTTTTTATACAATCTATGACTCCTTTCTATATGGTGTATTTGCTTACAGCTGTAGCTATTTTCTACTTGTGTATTTTACTTAGGATTATGTATTGCCTTCCTATTTGGGGACACCTGACATCTGGGGCAAGAAACTGAAGAAAATGGCGTTGGCTGCCTCCTTTATACCCCTGTCACACTGTCAGGGAAGAAGCGACTACAGCAGACGCCGGACCAAGACGTTGGAACTCAGGCCGGCTGCGGGACCGCCTGACTGCAAATAACCCAAGTGTGATGACTGCAGCAGTGTGAACACTCTTACATTTATGGTAGGTACAAAACTGTACTTTCTCTGCACTGCCGTTTGGCTTATCTACTGCACCCAGTGTATTCACAAGTGCCTAGCTCCAGTCATTGCATTTTGCAGGCAAAGAAATATTCAGATATACCCATACCTGGAAGATTGTCTAATTCAGGCAGAAAGCCAGGGCATACTTTTGAATCATCCGGCCTTTGTTCAAAGGGTGCTGACTTGTCTGGGGTACACCATAAACAAAAAAAATCACACTGGTATCCTGTCAAATTACATTCCTGGGAGCAAGCTTGAATACAACTTTCCATATGGCTTTCCTCACACCAGAGAAACTGATTTGACAACCTATTTCAAACAAGTGGCCACAAAAATCCAGCTATCTGCAAGGCAAATACTGTAAGCTTTGGGGTTCATGGCCTCCTGCATTCTTCTAATTCCTTATGCAAGGCTGCATATGAGAACTGCAATGGTATCTCAAAAGCTTATGGTGTCAATATTCACAGGATCTAGAGGCAATGATTCCTATCGTACCTTACCTACACCTAGAGTTCCTTTGGTGGGCAGAGGCCTGCCCCTAAAACGGGGGACTACCATTCACACTACCCCTTGCCTCCCCAACATTAACTGACTCATCAGACTGCATCTGGGTTCATCTGGCAGGGAAGTGCATTCAGGGCAAATGGAACCTAAGTCGGATGCACCTGCACATAAATTAAAAGGAAATGTTAGCTGTACAGAATGCTCTGACAGCCTTAAGACCACATTCTTCCAGGGCAATTGATAGACTGACAATACCACTGTCGTGTGGTACATAAGCAGGGAGGTACACATTTTTACCCCCTCTGCAGACTAGACATGGCATTGTGGAACACAGCCTTGAGCTACCAAGTGAATCTACAAGCTCATTTCCTGCCAGGAAAACTAAACTGGAAAACTGACTAAGCAGAAACTTCAAGGACCCACACGAGTGGAAACTGGAACAAAGGATTTTCAACATGTTAACAGGCAAGTGGGGGAGCCCAGATATAGACCTGATGATCTTCGTGTTTCTCTGTTGCAGTCATTACATTTGAGATAATCTGCTGGCAGGTTGCCCTCAGTTGGCCTGAATAACAAAGTTTTGGGGGTCCTGTGTTTGTTGCGGTCTCCTCTTCCATGACATCAGGTTTATTAAACATGCAGCCGACATTTTATTCAGTCTTTCTTGCTGTGCAGTGCCTGAAGCAGACGCAGTTCACAAGTGCCGGTCGGCAGACTCCTGAAATTTTCGCATTCGAGTTTCAGAACCAAAGTCTTCAAAACTAAAGTTAAGTACCCCATTGGGGAAATGTTTTCTTGCTCCTTACCGATGTCAGTAAAAGTTAATAATTGCATTACTTGTGGGAAGCAAATACCTCAAGGATTTTCATTTGTACTGTATTCCTTGCCTAGGCTCAGATCATAACATGCCTGGTTGTCAGTTTTGTGCTAGTTAACCAGCTATTAAGCGTCTGTATATTTTTACTTCTAAATAATTTGGATCATTTAATTATCCTGAAATGTCTGTTAGCGATCCGACTACAGAGTTCACAAAGCGCAAAGAAAGAGAGGTCCAAAACCGAAGCTTCTAAGCCAGTTTCTGGTACTCTGGCACTTTCGCAGCCCCTAATACTCGCTACTTTTGAGTTGCAGGCCTCTACAGAGACCCATTCGGAGTCTGGTATGCTGCGAGATTGAGTATTGAACCCGCTGATGTCTCCCTTGGATGGGTCCAGAGCTGCTGAGCAGGCACCGGCTTCTGAGGGTGTTTTCGGGCCTCAACATTTTTATATTTAACAGATGCCAGCCTCACAAGCGAGATGAAAAACTTCTTTGTCTAAAACAGACGATAAGTTGTCTCGCGCCTTCATTCTTGCTGGATGGGTTCGGAGCCAATCCTCGGCCAATACTAAAGCTAGAGAGCGAATTCCACCGGCTCGAGGCTCCCCTATATCCCACAATGCTAGGCGGTAACTACTCAGATCTCGTTTGCCGCTTAGCTGACTAGGTGCTTTTTCTACTGGCTCTGACAGGTTAGAGTTATTTTCTAAAATAATCCTTTTAGACCTATTTTTCTCCCCTTTAGTATAAAATTTAGTTTTAATAGTTTCCTAGAGTTAATCGGGTCCCCCTTAGTGTTTAATTGACCCTTTTATTCTCCTTTTACAAGTTAGGTCTTGGGCCCCTTCCCCTTCCTGGTCCTTCTGTGTGGTTTTATAATTTTGTTTTAAGGTGTGCTTGTGTGTGTTTTTTATTACACTAATCTTACAATGTCTAAAGATTCAAAGGTCTCTGGTTTCAAGAAGTGTGATTCGTGCTGTCAAAATGTCTGACAGACTTGACACACTTGTGTGTATTGCCTGGGACCTTTGCACCTGCAGGACTAGTGTGCTGTGTCATGGTTTCAGCCCTAGAGTCCTGCAGGAATGCAAAAATTGATTTTGCGTGGCTTATTAAAGCCTGAAGGCCCCCCGACCCAGGCTGTCGGGGAAGCCTAAGACTTCCAGACAGTCTGCTCTGGCTTCAGATCCGTCCTCTAAGCATCAAAACTGCTTCGACATCGGCTCCGGCTGGAGACAGTTTCCAAGCCTCATACTATTACCATGGCTCCGGCCGGAGCCGAGGCTGATAACTCAGTTGGCTCCGATACTTTTATCGGAGCAACCTTTAGGAAAAAGATCTAGGTCTCCCTCCATCGGCTCTGTTCACTCGGCACCAGTGTCCCCTCTTCTTTCGGAGCGGAGCCATAGATCGCATTCCTCACTGTCTTCCAGGCTATCTGACCACTATTTGCAAAGGGTAGTGAGTAGACTTCTCAAGTCCGAGGCGTTGGCCCAAATGCTCCATAGCCAGACTCATCAGTTAGTGGCTATTTCTGTCCCTCAATGTGTTCCTCCTCCGACTCCTTTGAGCTCTGAGCCGGGGCTCATCGGAGCCATGACTGTCGGTACGTCAGATCAGATACCTTCCCTTTCGGCTCCGTCTGCTCCGATCTCCTCTTTGGAGGGATCTCTGCGCTGAGCTTCCCTCGACTGCTCCAAGGGGGCGAGTGGCATCGGACCCTTGTCCGACCCCGCTCTCCCTCTCGGTGCTTCGGCACTGGTGAGTTCGGCTCCGACATCTGCCTCGGAGCCGTCCCTGTCTGTGCCGGGGGGGGGGTCCTGGTCTCTTCGGAGCGGGGACCTCCGGCCTTGCCCGATAGGGGTGACTTCGAGGTCATGCGGAGCGTGCTAGAACCAGTGTCTGCCCCACAGTCTGCTCAGTCAGCCCCTCCATCAGTGCCTGCGGTGATTTCTACCCACACCCTTGCTTCAGACCGCAGAGAGCCAACTCCTCAAGTTTCCCCATTGGGAATTTCCTCCTCTTCTGAGGCCTCTCCTGACCCGGTAGGAGAACCCCCTAGGAAGAGGCAGTGCAAGAGGAAGCACATTAACTCCCCTGAGTCTATCACCTCTGACACTGACTTAGAGGAATCTGAAGGTTCCCCTAGATTCCCCTCTGAGGATGTCTCCTTTGCTGACATCCTGAAAGAGGGGGAACTGGCCAGCCCTTAACCCTTCAGAGGATGTCAGTGTACCTTGAGGCGTTCGGCTCTCACCCTTCTACCTCCTGGGTGTCCCCTCCCTTTGACCCCCTTATAGAAGTGGTGGCAAGGAAGGCCTGGACGGCTCCTGATTCAGTGGACCCCACCCCGAGGAGGCCGTCTAAGTTTATTACTGCTCCTAGAGATAGATTTTTTTATCTAAAGGCGTCCCCGTCGATGCCATGGTGGTGGCCGCAGCCACTAAGGAGTTAGCCGATCCTTTGGTACCTGTCCATCCTCCTAATAAGGAATCTAGGACCATGGACAGGTACGGTAAGCGGATGTTCTCATCAGCGACCTTTTCAATGCGGTCGCTGAACTGTTTGTCACTTCACTCGTCTCCAGATTGATTTAATCAAGGATATGAGTGAAGAGCTAAAGGATCCAACAGCTGAGGGGTTCCAAGACGGAATGAACTCCCAGTTGGCAGCCCTGAACTCCATTGTTAACTCCTCCATGCGGCTTATCTCGTATGCTGCGGATGGGGCGAGTAGAGCCGCAGGCACAGGCGTTGCCCTACGACGTCACGCCTGGATGCGGCTGTGCATCTTTGCGGACCCTTTCAAGGTGTCCTTCACCAATTCCCCCTTTGATGGATCATCCTTATTTGGTCCTCAGGTGAAGGATACATTGACTAGGTGCGAGGTGGAAGGTAAGACACTCTCTGCCGTGGGAGTCCGTTTTTCTACCCCTTCTAGGCCTTAAGGTCAGAGGGGAGGAAAGATGTGGTTCCGCAAACAAACCCAGGGAGTCTCATCTGACGCACAAGGTCGATTCCCCTCTAGAGGCAGAGGGGGGGAATAACAATAGACGCCGCCCTAGAGGCAGAGGAGGTCTGCAAAACCAGGGTAGCAGAGAAACTTTCTCTGATAAACCCTTTCAGCATCCCTGAGGTGCTGCCCGGCTGTCCACCTTCGGAGGCAGTCGGGGGAAGATAATCTCTGTACCCAAAAGCCTGGCTTTCCCTTACACAAGACAAATGGGTACAGTCGATCATATCAGAGGGTTACAAAATTCCCTTTATTCACATTCCATCCCAACCCAAAAGATCCCTTCCAGACGTTCCACCCAGTCTAAGGGAACAAGCAGCACTAGAAATTTCAAAGCTGCTATCAAAAAGAGCTAGCCAATCAGTCCCAACAGACCAACAAGGATCCGGAATCTACTCCAAATTCTTTTTGGTACCAAAAAAACAGGGGACTGGAGACCCATACTGGATCTCAGCAACTTAAACAAGTATGTCAGAAAAACAAAATTCCGGATGGTCACGCTACAGTCCATTCTACCCTTCTTGGGTCAGGACAATTGGATGTGCTCGATAGATCTTCAGGACGCGTACTACCATGTAACGATGAACAGATGCTCCAGGAGATTTCTCCGCTTCAGGCTGGGAGCCAGTCACTATCAATTCAGAGCCCTGCCCTTTGGTCTCACTACAGCCCCCCGAGTGTTTACCAAATGCATGGCAGTGGTCGCGGCTCACTTGAGACGTCAAGGATTCCAGGTGTTTCCATATTTAGACGACTGGCTCCTTACTGCCACCACCACACATCAACTACTTCTATCCAGAGACTTCACTATCCAAACTTGCCAAGCTCTAGGCATTTCAATAAATTTCGAAAAATCTGCCTTGTCAATGTATTACCTTTATAGGTGCCACATTAGACACGCTCAATCTTTCAGCCAGACTCAGAGCAGAGAGTGTCAGACATCCCCAAACAAGTTTACCTTCTCTTACAGTGCAACAGTCAAAGCCAGACTAGTTTTGAAGGTATTGGGACTCATGGCAGCAGCTATCCCCCTTCTCCCCTTAGCTTGCTTCCACATGAGGATCCTCCAATGGATGCTGTTTACTCAATGGTCCTTCCAACAGCTCCCAATGTCCCACACCATATTGACTCAATCATGCAAGAATCAGCTGTCTTGGTGGATCACATCACCTCAGGTTCTCCAAGGAAGACCCTTCACCCCCCCCCAGTCGCCACGTTTACAACAGATGCCTCCCTGATCGGGTGGGGGGGGCATCATCAGGACAGGACAGTCCAGGGCACGTGGCAACCTTTCGAGTGCCACTTGCACATAAATGTCTTGGAGATGAGAGCAGTGCTTTTAGCATTGCAAGCCCTTCACGACTCTCTTACAGGGACTATTGCAATTCAGACTGACAACATGTCCGTAGTGTGGTACATCAACAAACAAGGCGGAACCAGATCATACCCCTTATGTAGAGAGGCACTCAGACTTTGGCAATGGGCGATCTCTTCTCAGCGTTTTCTGGTAGCAACGCACATTCCCGGGAAATCCAACGTAATTGCAGACAAGTTGAGCAAGGCAATTCTCATGCCCCATGAGTGGTCTCTGAAGAAATCGGTACTGGGAGAAGTGTTCCAACGATGGGGCCAGCCTTGCTGCGATCTTTTTGCTACTCCCGAAAACAGCAAATGTCACGACGACTTCACTCTCTTCCCATTACCAGGCCATCCCACCAGAGACGCTCTAGTCCACGATTGGCCCCGGGGACTTCTGTATGCCTTTTCCACTGATAACTCAACTAATTCAGAAAGCCATCGCCTTGAGTGTGACAATGATCCTCATTGCACCTTACTGGCCTCGACAGATATGGTTTCCGTTCCTTCATCGTTACCTTTTGGAGCAGCCTTGGCATCTGGACCCAGTGCCAGATCTGTTGACCCACCAATCTGGCCAGCTGCACCAGTCTCTTCATTCTCTCAGCCTCACAGCGTGGTTTCTCCGGTTCCGACCCTAGACAGGCTTCTATTAATATCTCGCTCAGTCCGAGATATCTTGATAACCTCTCATCAATCTTCTACCCGGAAGATTTATAATAGCAAATGGAAACTCTTCTCCTTTTGGGCAACATCAAAAAATATAGATCCCTTCACTGCACCTATCCAGTCTATTCTGGACTTTCTAGCAGAACTTTCATTTAGGCTCTTCATCTACCATTAGAGTTCAGTTGGCTGCTATATCTAATTTATCATGTAGGTGTCTCTGAGTCTAGCATCATGGCTCACAAGCTCTGCAAAGCCTTTTTTAAGGGGCGTTTTTCTTGAACCTCCAATCAAAGATCCCCCGCCTCAATGGGACTTTAACTTGGTTCTGGCATCTTTAATACTTCCCCCTTTCGAACCAGCGGCTTCATGTTCCCTGAATTTGCTTTCGAACCAGCGGCTTCATGTTCCCTGAATTTGCTTTCATGGAAGACACTTTTTCTAGTAGCCATAACTTCAGCGAGAAGGATATCTGAACTCCATGCTCTGTGCAGTCGCCCTCCTTACTTAGTGTTTCACAAAGGGTATCCCTCTGTACTAATCCATTCTTTTTACCTAAGGTTTCCTCTCAAACCTAAGCCAAACAATTGATCTCCCTGTCTTTTCCTAACTATTCCAACAGGTCGGAACAAAAGCTACATTTTCTGGATGTTCACCGCCAACTTAGATATTATTTAGACAGAACTAAACAATTCAGGAAAGCTGAACAGCTTTTTCTATCATATGCGGAAGGGAAATTGGGCCTTCCAGTTACTGAAGTTTCCCTTTCTAGATGGCTCACCTCTACAGTTACCTTCATCTATGAGATCAGACATCAAAAACTACCTTCAAGACCTAGAGCTCATTCAACTAGGGCATTAGCTACATCCGTAGCTTTTCAGGACAGGCTGCCAATAGATTCAATTTGTGCAGCAGCCACTTGGGCTTCTCATACCTTCATTTCACATTACAAATTGGACATGGTCTCCAGAAACCATGCCAACTTTGGTTCCACTGTTCTCAAGAGTCTGTTCCGATAGGCCACCCGGGACAAGGTGCTAGGGACGCCGTCCCATCCAGCAAGAATGAAGGCGAGATAGACAGCTTAACATTAAGAAGTTATGTACCTACCATAACGTTCTTTGTTAGTTGTCTTCTTGCCTTCTTTCTTGCATCCCACCCTCTTTCCCCCAAGCCTGGACAGACCGATAGGAATTCATATTGTGATCTTCCTCTGGAAGAGTTTCATTCCCACACATTCTACCACCTATTTCCCCTTTTGTTAGGTCTGGAATACCTTACACTCTGGCTTGTATAGAGGTGGGTTTCCCTTCTCCATACTATGGAGACTAAAATTGCTTGGTCTAGCTATCAAACGAGATCTGAGTAGTTACCGCCTAGCATTGTGGGATATAGGGGAGCCTCGAGCTGGTGGAATTAGCTCTCGAGCTTTAGTATTAGCAGAGTCGGAGCCGAGGATCGGCTCTGAACCCATCCAGCAAGAAAGAAGGCGAGAAGAAGACAACTAACATGGAACGTTATGGTAGGTACATAACTTCTTATTTTGAGCCACGTGCTCAGGCCCCTATGCCTAAAAAACAGATTATCAAAATGGCTGATTACCTTGATCAGGGGTTTAAACCCCCCCTGCTAAGAGGCCTAGGCAATGCACTGATTATGAATCTTCAGATCAGGTTTCCATTTCTTCTGATTCCTCTTCTGATCAGGAATTTTCTATTCCACCCTATGAGGATTCTGATGCAGAAGAATCCATCCCATCTGCATCTCCTCCTGAGGATTGCTCTTTTGGAGAAACTTTGCATACTTTAAGGGAACATTTTCACTGGGAAAGTTGGGAATTCTCTGAATCAAGAGGCTGAGGGATTTCCTTCCTCAGCATAGGCCTTTGACAATACCTCCTGTATTGGACATTGTGTGTTTGGAATCTGGCATGGCTCCCGATTCCCTACCTCCGGCTCCTAGTAAGCCAGACAGATATTGGTGTTTGACTCCCACAAATTTTTATTCAAAAATCCTGCTTCTGATCCTGAGACTATTTCACAGGGTCCCAAGGGTGTAAAGGCCTCTACACCCAGAAATCCTACCCCCTCTGATAGAGATTCCAGGGTGCTGGAAAAGGTTTACAAGTCTGCAACCTTGACAACTGGGGCCTTAAACTGTCAGTTTCATATGCTTTAAATATCAGCAGTGTGTTATGGGCTTATTGAAACAGAAAATGATTATTTCTGATTGTGTGGAAAAAATGTGGTTGATTCCTTGAAGGCCTCTTGCAGGGCTGCAGTTGCTGGATCTGTGATTAGAAGGCATGCCTGGCTCAAGGAGCAAAATCTGCCTGATCATGTTAAAGCTAAATTGTTGGATGCCCCCTTGCAGTATGATGCTCTGTTTAGTAATAAGGCAGAGGTTTTAAAGAAAATGGAAGACCAAGCTAAATCTATGCAAACTAAAGAATTTCTTGCAAGTGCAGCCACCCAGGTTCAGTAGGCACTGGCCTACTAAAAATTGGTTCTTTCCTGTGTCCAACAGAGCCACTCTTGGCAAATCCATGCGCTCAAAAGGCTCCAGATACCAATCACAGGGTTCTTACAGGTCAAAGCAGTGGGGTGCTTCCACCTCCAAATCTGGAGGCAACCAAGCACAACCCTACAGTAAGCAGTCTCAATGACTTCCCTCTGCCTTCACCAAGCAGTTATCTTCTGGCAGCCCCCTTGGGGGGGGGGGACTAGCACTTCATGCTCAAAATTGGTAGTTAATTACCCAGGACAGTGGGTATTAAACACAGTATCCCAGGGGTACAGATTTAATTTCCATAATTTGCCAATTCCAAATGGTTGGCCAGATCTACCACAAAATCAGTGGGCAGAGGCTCAAACAAGTTATGTCCCTCATGGATATGGGGGCTATTCAACCAGTGCCAGAAAAGGTAAAAGGACAGTTTTTATTCGACTCTTCCTGGTACCCAGAAAAGACTGCCTGGTGTCCAATACTGTACCCAACCATTTTTGAACACTGTCCTGGACGTTCCAAAATTCTGACTTTACAACCGCTACTGCTATGCTGGGCAGGAACACTTGGTAAGGGACTAGACTTAAGAGGCATGCCTGCATATCCCAATAAGGGAATCATGCAGAAGATATCTCTGCTTCAAGGCAGGTTTTTTGCATTACCAATTCTGTGCACTGCTTTTTGGCTCATCTACTGCACCCAGGGTCTTTACAAAATGCCTGGCATCAGTAATTGCATTCTGCAGACAAGCATACAAATTTATCCTTATCTGGACGACTGTCTCATTCAAGCAGAGGACGAGGACACTGTTCAACATCTGGCATTTGTAAAAAGGCTTAACATGCCTAGGGTACGCAGTAAACAAAGAAATCCCAACTGGTACCCTCAAATTACATTCCTGGGTACAAGATTGAATAAAACTGCCCAGATGGTTTACCTTACGCCAGACAAAGGCAACTGACAACATACTTCAAACAAATGGCAACAAAAACCCAGTTATCTGCAAGTCAAATTCTCCAGGCTTTGGGGTTCATGGCATCCTGCATTTGCATACTTCCATATGCAAGACTGCATATGAGAACTACAATGGTACCTAAAAAGTGTATGGAGTTAACATGGTCAGTCTGGAAACTGATTCCTTTCATTCCCTGCCTACAACAGGAGTTTCTTTGGTGTGCAAGAGACATGTCACCGAAACAAGGGAAGGTCATTCACTCTACCCCCTGCCACCCTAACTACAGACGCATCAGACTATGCTTGGGGGGCCCACCTGGCAGGGAGATGCGTTAAGGGCAAATGGAGCCCAAAACAAATGCATCTGCATATCAACCAGAAAGATGCTAGCTGTTCAGAATGCTCTGACAGCCTTCAAGGACCTACTTCATCCAGGACAACTACTGATGCTGACAACACCATAGTTGTGGTACATAAACAAGCAGGGGGGTACACATTCCTATCCCCTTTGCAGACTAGCCATGGCATTGTGGAACACTGCTTTGACTTACCAGATGCATCTTCAAGCTCCATTCCTGCCAGGAAAACAAAGTACTCTGGCAGACTACCTAAGCAGAAGTCTTATGGACCCGCACGGATGGAAACTAGATCTACAAATTAGCATGTTAACACAGAAATGGGGATGCACAGACAGATCTATTTACCTCCCCCCAGAAATGGGGGATACCAGACATAGATCTATTTGCCTCTACTCAAAATTATCAGCTGGACAAATTCTGCACAAGAACTTGTCACAGAAAAGCATGGAAAGTGGGTGCCCTATCCTTCAGTTGGAAAAACCTATCACTCTGCCTATCCCCCTCTGCCACTTCTCCCCAAGGTCTTACCAAGTCAGACAGGAAAAACCAAAAATGATCCTAGTTGCTCCGGACTGGCCTCACCAGCACTGGTACCCAATTCTAAGGAATGTCTCAACTTCCTCCTTGGTACTTGCCTCAAATACCTCTACTGTCTCAGCAGAACAGTAAAATTCTGCACACTCTGCTCCAAACTCTGAACTTTGCAGCATGGCTGATCATTTAATCATTCAAACACCTCTCAGTAAATCTGTGATGGATGTCCTTTTGGAAGCCAGAAGGCCTAGTATTAGAAAATCTTATGCTGATAAATGGAAGAGATTCTGTGCTTGAAACCAAGCACAAACGGACACAGCAAAGCCCAATATACCTCAGATTTTACCATTTTTGACTGATGCTTGACAAGGGCCTATCTTTTTCTTCAATAAAAATACATGCCTCTGCCATCTTGGCTCATTACAACACAGAGCCTCCCCCCTCTTCTCATCCTCTGTTTAAACAGTATCTTGGAGGGGCCAAAGATTTAAGGCTTCCCAGAAGATTACAAACTCCTGCATGGAACCTCAACTTTGTGCAAGAAAAATTCACACCTCCATTCGAACCAGCAGCTACTGCGGATATAAAAGTTCCATCTTGGAAAACATCTTTCCTCTTGGCAGTCACTTCAGGAAGAAGGTTTTCAGAACTACAGGATGTCCTTCATGGATGCATCTGCAGTCATAACAAATGGGTTGTCCTGTCGTCAGGCAGCCCTTCGGTCGGCCGGATTCCAAAGTCTGGGTCCGGCTTCGGCTGTCGCACTTCTCCCGACATAATCTCTGCTGGTCTTCGGGTATAAAGGCATCAGCCGACGCCATTTTCCTCAGTCTTTCTTGCCGCGTGGCGCCCGAAGCAGAAGCTGTTCAAGTGCCGGTCGGTCAAATCCAGAGATTACTACTACCGAATACTACTTCGAAGACTTCTAAAAGCTAAGTACCCCGTTGGACTCTTTCTTGCCTCAGCCGATGTCAGAAAAAGTCAATAACTGTTTAACTTGTGGGAAACAAATACCTCATAAAGATTTCCACTCTTACTGTTTGCCTTTAGGCCCAGACCACGACGTAGCAGCCTGTTCGGCCTGTGCTTCCTTCAACCGACGAACGCTTGGGCGTCGGTTGGAGTTTGCTGAACAGTTTTTCGGTTCAGATTTTGCGTACATTATGCCGTCGGATCCTCCGACTACCCAAATTGTTAAAAAACGCAAAGAAAAAGACCGACACTCGCGGTCCGCGGTTTCGGCCGAAACCACGGTTAAGCAAACCGCAAGTGTCTGTTTCGGCCGAAACCGAGAAAACTGATCAAACTACAGCCGAATCCATGACTACTACTGAGGTTCCTGCTACTTTACCTGAATCAGCCTCAGAAATTTTACCTACAACTGTGGTTACTAGTGACTTATCAGACACCATCCCTTTGGATGTCTCTACCCCAGCACGTGGTGCTGCTAGGCCTCCTGCAGCCATGTCTATTAAGGCCTTTGCCAGGGCTAAAGCAGCCAAATCTGCTAAATCAGTGCCTGTTAAACCCCCCTCAACCAGGCCCACTTCTAGTTCACAAATGCTTACTCTGGCAGAAGATTTAATATCCTTTAATTAGGGGATCTCAATCTCACCCAGACAGGGCCTCTCAGCCCCCAGAAAAGAGACCTAGAGCAGAGCCCCCCGAGCCTGTGTCCTCTGATTCTGCGGATGACTCAGACATTACAGACCAGCCAGAGGCTCCTTTTTCCAATTATGAAGACTCCGATGCTGAAGAATCCATTCCAGCTGCCTCTCCACCAGAGGAATTCTCCTTTGGGGAAACCTTACATGCCATGAGAGAACAATTCCAATGGCAGGGACAGGATTTCTCAGATTCAAGAAAAAGACCTGGAACCTTTTTGCACTTACCACAACACAGGCCTTTAGCTATACCTCCTGTCCTTTCTGTTGTGGACGATGCATTTAATGATGTCTGCACTGCACCTGATTCCTTACCTCCAGCCCCTGCCAAACCAGATAGATTTTACAGGGTGCCAGACACTCATCACCACCTATACAAGGCCCCACTTGCAGACCCCGAAACTGTATCCCAGGGGCCTAAGGCAGTAGCCTCGACCACAGCAAAAAACCCTATTCCTTCTGAAAGGGAATCCAGGTCCTTAGAGAGATGGGGGAAAAAAGTCTACACCTCTGCTACTCTCTCAGCTAGAGCCTTAAACTGTCAGTTTCACATGATTCAATACCAAGAGTTTATGCTTGATCAGTTAATGAAAAAGCTGTCCTCTGATGAATGTTTAGATAAGAAATATGTATTAGAAATGGTGAATAACATACAACAGGTTAGTAACCATTCCTTAAAATGTGGCTATGATGCACTGGAGGCTTCATTTAGATCAGCCATGACTGGCACAGTGATAAGAAGGCATGCATGGTTGAAAGAACAGGTCTTACCGGATCACGTTAAAGCTAAGCTATTGGATGCTCCTATGGATAAGGCCAACTTATTTGGGGAACCTGCCCAGCAGGTAATGAAGAAAATGGAAGAGAAGGCAAAATCTGTACAAACAGTTAGATTTCCTACAGGTTCAGCCCCCAAGGTTTAGCAGGAACTGGCCTGCCAAAAATTGGTCCTTTCCTGACTCCACAAGATCACAAAGGGGCAGGAACAGACTCTCTAGGGGCAGAAATCAATCCAGAGGAGGTGCCTACAGAGGACGACAGTGGCAAGGCAATAACCGAGGCACAGACACAACCACTGCAACAGGGCAATCACAGTGACTTGGTTCTGATTCCGCCTACCAGAGAGCAAATAGCAGCACCTTTAGGCGGAAAGTTAGCCTTATTCTCGAAAAATTGGCACTACATCACAAAAGACAAGTGGATTTTGCAAACCATAGACCAAGGCTACCGGTTCCACTTCCACACTTTACCAGTAAAAAGAGGAATGCCAAACCTGCCCCCAAATCAAAGAATAGAAGCCCTGCACCAAATAGCGGAATTAACAAAGATGAGAGCTGTGGAAAAAGTACCAATAACAGAACAGGGCAAAGGATTCTACTCCAGACTCTTCCTAGTACCAAGAAAAGAGAAAAACTGGAGACCTATTCTAGACCTGTCCATCTTAAACACATACATCATTGTCCCAAAATTCAAAATGCTAACCCTACAGCAACTTCTTCCCATGCTGGGCAAGGAGTGTTGGCTGGTAACTCTAGATCTCAAGGAGGCATACCTGCACGTCCCCATTCGACCAAATTGCAGAAGATACCTCTGATTTCTTGCAGGATCAGAGCATTATCAATTCTCAGCATTGCCCTTTGGCTTATCTACTGCGCCCAGAGTATTCACAAAATGCCTGGCATCAGTAATCGCTCACTGCAGAGTACAGGGAATCCAAATTTATCCATACCTGGACGGCTGCCTGCTACAAGCGGACAACAAAAGCAAGCTGACAACAGATTTACAAAGGGTCATTTACTTGCTTCAAGCCCTGGGATACACAGTCAATTTACAAAAGTCAAGGCTGATACCATCCCAGACAAGAACTTTCCTGGGTGCGGAATTGGACACAGTAAAACAAATGGCATTCCTAACTGCAGAAAAACAAAAAGAGCTTCCTCTTTACTTCTTGGCATTAACAAAGCAGAACAAACTAACAGCAAGGAAAGTTCTGCAGGCCTTGGGATTCATGGCATCATGCATAATCTTGGTCCCACATGCCAGACTGCATATGAGAAAGTTACAGTGGTACCTAAAGAATTTATGGTCTCAGCACAGGCACAGTTTAGAAACAGAAATACCACTAATCCCATGCTTAAAACAGGAGTTCCTATGGTGGGCTCAGGCATGCCAGTCAAACCCAGGCCTACCCTTCCACAACTTCCGAGCAAGCCAAACCATCACTACGGACGCCTCAGACCTAGGATGGGGAGCACACATGCTGGACAAATGCGTACAAGGACTGTGGACTCAGGAACAGCTGCACCTGCACATAAACCAAAAAGAGATGCTGGCAGTAAAACTGGCAATACTAAAATTCAGACCATTCCTCAAAGAAGGCCATTTGATTATAAGGACAGACAACACCACAGTCATGTGGTACATCAACAAACAGGGAGGCACTCATTCATAACCCCTATGCAGAATGACTTTGGACCTTTGGAATCTAGCTCTAAGCTACAACATCCAGTTACAGGCAATATTTGTACCCGGAAAAGAGAACACCCTAGCAGACATTTTAAGCAGAACCACCTCGGATGCTCACGAATGGATGCTACACCCGGACATCTTCAAGGTCATCACAAAGAAATGGGGAATGCCACTAATAGATGTATTCGCTTCCCCACAAAATCACCAGCTCAAAAAATTCTGCACAAGGACATTCCACCCACTAGCATGGAAGGTGGACTCTCTATCCTTCAGCTGGAAAGGCCTAACAGCATATGCATTCCCACCTCTTCCCTTGATGCACAAGGTACTACTGAAAATCAGAGGAACGTCCAAGGATAATTCTGATAGCTCCGAACTGGCCAAGACAACACTGGTATCCATTGCTGAGGAGCATGTCTCGGGAGAAAATGTGGTCAATACCCTTGATGCCTCTGATAACTCAGAACAACTACAGCATCATACATCCAAACCTAAAAACCTTGCAACTGACTGCCTGGAACCTCACATAGCAGTAACTAACCCACACCTTTCACAAAGGGTTAAAGACATTATCCTTGAAGCCCGCAGACCTTCAACAAGAAGGAACTATGCGGGAAAATGGAAAAGGTTCGTCATTTGGAGTACTGAAAGAGGAAAGGATGTGTCGAACATAGATATTGCTAACATTCTGGAATACTTGGCAGAGCTTCTACATACTGGCCTGTCCTATTCCTCCAAGATACATGCATCAGCTATCTCATCAGAATACAGCTTTGATCCGCCTGTCTTTTCACATCCTCTACTCAGGCAGTTCCTCAGAGGGATCAAGAATGTAAAACCTCCTAGGAAACCACCATTACCAGCATGGGACTTGAATTTTGTACTAGAAAAATTGACATTCCCTCCGTTTGAACCAGCAGCAACAGCAGATCTACAACACCTGTCATGGAAAACTGCTTTCCTACTGGCTATTACTTCAGCAAGGAGGGTTTCAGAACTACAGGCCTTAATGGCAGTGCAACCCTTCCTAATCTTCCATCAAGATAGTGTCCATGAGAACTAATCCTATATTTATGCCTAAGGTGGTATCCAGAGTGTCTTTAAACCAGGCAATCCACCTACCTACCTTTCCCAACCCACAAAACAGAGGGGAAAGAATGCTACATACCTTAGATGTACATAGGCAGTTGCGTTACTACCTGGACAGAACCAAAGGTAACAGAAAAACTGACCAGCTCTTTGTAGCCTGTGCAACAGGAAGGGAAGGAAAAGCAATTTCCAAACAGACAATCTCCAAATGGATAGGAAATTGCATAAGATTCTGTTACTCCTACCATGGAAAACCAGTCCCACAGAACATAAGACCTCATTCTACAAGGGCTACAGCCACTACCACAGCTTTCTTAAGAGGAGTGGCAACCAAGGACATTATTGAGGCGGCTACTTGGACCTCCATGCATACATTTGCCAAGCATTATAATTTACCTCTACATTCTAGATCCAGAGCAGGGTTTGCCACTGCTGTACTGCAAGGGATCCTCACTACACCATAATTCTTTTTCCTCCACCCTTAGTTTGGCTATGGTATTCTACCCATTTGTTATGACTGCAGATGCATCCATGAAGGACATAGTACAGTTTTGTACCTACCATAAATGTAGATGTCCGAACTGGATAGCATCTGCAGTCAGGATTACCCTCCCTCCTTCCCCTCTGTGGTACTCCTAGGGTATTTACCCTCCTAATAGCTAGCTGGGGGGGGAGTCTCTTGTGGTGTATTTGTTTGTATATATGTACATACTTGTTTATTTTTTGTGTTTGCCTTCTACTATTTTGGAAACATTGGCATTATCCAAAATTTAGCCTTCCAAGAGGGCAATTGGCATCTGGGGCAAGAAACACTGAGGAAAATGGCGTCGGCTGATGCCTTTATACCCGAAGACCAGCAGAGATGACGTCGGGAGAAGTGTGACATCAGCCGAAGCCGGACCCAGACTTTGGAATCCGGCCGACCGAAGGGCTGCCTGACGACAGGACAACCCATTTGTTATGACTGCAGATGCTATCCAGTTCGGACATCTACATTTATGGTAGGTACAAAACTGTACTTTCTCATGGCTGTGGAGCCTTTTATTACATTTTACCCGGACAGGGTGTCCCTCAGGACCAGTCCTTTTATGCCTAAGGGTGGTGTCCAGTGTGGCTCTTGACCAGACAATTCACCTGCCAACTTTTTACCCAAATCCATAGACAAGGGGGAGCGGATTCTGCGTTCATTGGATGTGCACAGACAACTAAAATTCTACTTAAGACCAAATCTCTAAGGAAGTCTGAGCAACCACTGGTAGCATTTGCAGCAGGGTCAGATGGGAAGGCTATATCGAAGTAGACTATTTCTAAGTGGATAAGCCACTGCATTCGTTTCTGCTACTTGCACCATGGTAAACCTGTGCCCAAAGGGATCGTGTCACGTTCCACCAGGGCTGCCTCTACCTCAGCATTTTTTCTCAGAGGGGTTCCAGCCAAAGATATTCTAGAGGCTGCCACTTGGAGCTCTGCTTATATCTCCACAAAGCATTATCATTTGCCTCTTCTCCAAATCCAGGACAGGCTTTGCCACTGCAGATGTTCATAGTGTTGCCCTGCTGCAGTCATCACACTTGGGTTATCCTGTCAGGCGGTCCCGCAGTCTGCCTAAATTCCAAAGTCTTGGTCCGGCGTAGGTTGCTGTCGCTTCTTCCCTGATGTCAGTGCACCAGGGGTATACATGATGCATCCGACGCCATTTTCTTCTGTCTTTCTTGCCACGCGGTGCCCGAAGCAGAAGCAGTTTGCAAGTGCTGGTCGGCCGACTCCTGAGATTTTCGAAGTCAAATCTCAGAACCGAAGTCTTCAATAAAGCTAAGTACCCCATTGGGGAAACTTTCTTGCCTCAGACCGATGTCAGAAAAAGTTAACAATTGTATTTCTTGTGGGAAGCAAATACCTCAAGGATTTTCATTCTTATTGTATACCTTGCCTTGGCCCAGACCACGACATCACTGGTTGTCGCTTTTGTGCTAGGTTCAATAAGCGTACTATAAAACGACGCTTTGATTTTGCACGACACTACGGTAGAAAATTTAACTACACAATGCCATCGGAGCAACCGACTACCGGCGTGCACAAAAAATGCAAGGATAAGGACAGGCAGCCTAGACCCAAACCAGACTCCCGAGGCCTCGGCTGGGCCGGTCTCCGGTTCACCGGTTTTCAATGAGGCGCCTATGCAGCCCCTGGTTACTGCAGAATTGGAACCAGAGACCGCTTCGGATCCTTTGGCAGAGTGCTAGGCAGACGCAACCTTTTTCTTTAGGCCCTACCGATGACATTGCAGAAAGATGTCGGTGCTGCAGAAACACCTTTGGTTTCTGAAGGGGTCTTCAGACCGCTCACTATAAAAACGTATCCTAAGCTTAAGACTCCTCTTAAACCAAAAAAGACCACTTCAGTCTCCAGTTCAAGGCCCCATGCCTAAGAAACAGATGCTTAAAATGGCTGAAGATTTGATCTCTAATTAGGGGTTCCCAACCCCCCCCCCCCCCGACGAAAGGCCTAGACGAGAGGAAGATTATGCCTCCTCTGATAGTGTCCATTTCCTCAGGCTCCTCTGAGGAACAAGATTACTCCTTTCCCCCTTATGAAGATTCTGAGGATTCTATTCCCTCAGCTTCTCCCCCTGAAGACGACTACTTTGGGGAAACTTTACACACTGAGGGAACATTTTCACTGGTAAGGTCAGGACTACTCTGACTAAAAGAAAAGGCTTGGAGAGTTTTTTACTCCCCCAGCACAGACCTCTTGCTATCCCTCGGATGTTCATCGTGCATACAGCTGCAGTAATTAGATGGGTTCTCTGCCGTCAGGCGGGTCCTTGGCCGGCCGAATTCCAAAGTCTAGGTCCGGCGTCTGTTGCACTCTTTCCTGACGTGAGTGCGACAGGGGTATATAAGACACAGCCGACACCATTTTCTTCAGTCTTTTTTGCCGTGCGGTGCCCGAAGCAGAAGCAGTTCGCAAGTGCCGGTCGGCCAGCTCCTGAAATAACGAAAATTTGGAAACCGAAGTCTTCTTTAAAGCCAAGTACCCCGTTGGGGAAACTTTTTCTTGCCTCAGACCGATGTCAGACAAAGTTGATTGTATTTCTTGTGGGAAGCAAGTACCGCATAAGGATTTCCATTCCCTCTGTATACCTTGCTTAGGCCCAGACCACGATGTCTCGGGCTGTCGCTTTTGTGCTACTTTCAATAAACGCACTATTAAGCGTCGGGTGGAGTTCGCCCAGCACTTTTTTGGTAAAACCTTTAACTATAAGATGTCGTCGGAGGTTCCAACTACCGTTTTGTCTAAAAAAAAAAAAAAAATGCAAGGACAAAGACCGACACGTGAGGTCCGCGGTCTCCACCGACACCACGTCAAAACCGGCTACACGTGGTCCGGTTCTCAGCGAGGCACCTACGCAGCCCATGACTACCGACAACCCTTCTCTGGCGGAGTCTTCTGTAACCGAGACCGCAGGTTCCTCGGCCCACACCTGTACTACAGCTACCGTCGAAGCCACTGTGAGTGTTGAGCCTCTTAATGTGGACAGCTCCACTTCACCCATGGTGTCTTCAGACCTTCCTTTTCCATAAAGGCCTTTACTAAGTCCAAATCAGCCATGCATCCCAAGAGGCCTGTTGCACAGGGCCCATCTCCAGGCCCCATGCCCAAAAAACAAATGCTCAAAATGGCTGAGGATTTAATTACTCTTATCAGGGGGTCCCAACCCCCTCCAGACAAGAGACCCAGAGTGGAGGAAGATTCTCCTTCCGACCAGGGCTCCATTATTTCAGAACATTCTGATGAAGAGGAACATTCATACTCCCCTTATGAAGATTCTGATGCAGAGCAGTCCATCCCTTCTGTATCCCCCCCAGAGAACCTTTCCTTCGGGGGAAACCTTGCATACTTTGAGGGAGCACTTCCATTGGGAAGGCCAAGATTTTTCCGATTCCAAGAAAAGGCTGAGGGAATTCCTTTTGCTTCCTCAGCACAGACCTCTGGCGATACCTCCTGTCTTGGACATACTTGATTATGTTTACTCGGAGGCCTGCCTTAATCCGGATTCCCTGCCTCCTGCTCCAGTCAAGCCTGATGGGTACTACAGAGTTCCTAATTCACACCAATTTCTGTACAAAAGTCATAATGCTGACCCTGAAACTATTTCTCAAGGCCCCAAGGGAATCAAGGCCTCTACTGCTAAGAATCCATTACCTTCCGAAAGAGAGTCTAGATCCTTAGAAAGGTGGGGAAAAAAGGTATGTACCTCGGCCACTCTAGCCATGAGGGCCTTAAATTGTCAGTTCCATATGCTTAAATATCAGCAGTTTCTGTTATCACAATTAAAGAATAAAATGTCACAACCTGAACAACCAGATTTGAGGGAGTTACAGGATATGATTCATAGTGCAGAACAAGTGGGTAAACACTCCTTGCAATGTGGCTATAATGCTCTAGAGGCCTCAAGTAGAGCTGCAGCTACAGGATCAGTCATTCGTAGACATGCCTGGCTTAGGGAACAAACCTTGCCTGATCATGTTAAAGCTAAACTACTAGATGCTCCTTTACAAAAGGATGTATTTGGTACTAATGCTGAGGAGATGCTACGGAAAATGGAAGAAAAAGCTAAATCTATGCAAACTGTCAAAGCTTTTCTACAGGTACAACCACCACGTTTTAGCAGAAATTGGCCTTCAAAAAACTGGTCCTTTCCAGCAACGGACAAGCCCCAAAGAGGTAGATACAGGCGCACAAGGGGCAGAGGACAATCTCAAGGATCATATAGAGGCAGACAATGGCAATCTCCAGCACCAAGAGGTAGCGAAGACAGTGCACAGCAATACAGGAAACAAACACAATGACTTCCCCCTTTGCAGGCCAAGCGGGGCTCAGGTGGCAGCACCCTTGGGGGGAAAGCTGGCATTATTTTCAAACAATTGGCATATTGTCACAAAAGACAAATGGATCCTGGACATTATAAACAGAGGCTACAGATTTCATTTCCACACTCTTCCAAGAATGAGAGGTATGCTGAACCTGCCACACAAAGGGCAGAGGCTCAAATACAAATTTCAAAGCTCATGGGCATGAAAGCTATTCAAGAGGTACCTATGCACGAACAAGGTCAAGGCTTTTATTCCAGACTATTCCTGGTACCAAGGAAGGGAACCGATTGGAGACCCATTTTGGACTTATCCATCCTAAACGCATTTCTACTCGTACCAAAATTCAAGATGCTCACCTTACAGCAGCTTCCCATGCTGGGCAAGGAGTCTTGGCTGGTAACAGTGGACCTCAAGGAGGCATACCTGCATGTCCCAATCAGAGTTGCAGAATATACCTCTGATTTCTTGCAGGTTCAATCCACTATCAATTCTCTGCATTGCCCTTTGGCTTATCTACTGCGCCCAGAGTATTCACGAAATGCCTGGCATCAGTAATTGCCTACTGCAGACTTCAAGGGATACAAATTTACCCTTATTTGGACGATTGCCTGATCCAAGCGGACAGCAAGCACATTCTTCTGAAACATCTGGCTTATGTGACACGGTTATTGAATTCTCTGGGATACACAGTCAACAAAGAGAAATCCAGACTAACACCATCTCAGAAAATAATTTTCCTGGGTGCCAACTTGGACACAAACACCCAGATGGCCTATCTTACGCCAGAAAAGCAGGGGCAACTAACTCAGTACTTCAAGACGCTAGCAAATTGTACCAGGCTAACTGCAAGGAAAATCCTGCAGGCTCTGGGCTTCATGGCATCTTGCATTCTTCTAATCCCATGTGCAAAGTTGCATATGAGGAAACTTCAATGGTGCCTAAAAAACATATGGTCTCAACACAGCCACAGTTTGGAAACAATATTACCACTAATTCCATGTTTGCACAAGGAATTTCTATGGTGGGCCCAAGCATGCCAAGCAAACACAGGCCTACCATTCTGCAAGCCTCAATCAAATCAAGTCATCACAACAGACGCCTCAGACTATGCCTGGGGGGCACACATGACAGACAGGTGCATTCAGGGCAAATGGTCCCAAAAAGAAAAGCCCCTTCACATCAATCAAAAGGAAATGCTAGCAGTGATAAACGCAATTACAGCTTTCAAGGACCTCCTGCATCCAGGACAACTATTGATAAGAACAGACAACACCACAGTAATGTGGTACATAAACAAGGAGGAACACATTCATACCCCCTGTGCAGGCTGGCCATGTCACTTTGGAACATGGCTCTGGAATGGAAAATCGAGCTTCAAGCACAGTACCTGCCAGGTTTGGAAAACACACTGGCAGAAATATGATAGATCCGCACGAATGGCAGTTGCATCCTCAAGTGCTTACAAAGATAATCCAAGCGTGGGGGAGGCCAGACATAGATCTCTTCGCCTCCCACAGGAATCATCAATTGGAAAAGTTTTGTTCAAGGACCTTTCATCCAAAGGCCTGGAGAGTGGACGCCCTTTCATTCAGTTGGACAGCATGGACAGTTTATGCTTTCCCACCTCTGCCTCTTCTGCCCAAGGTGCTCTTGAAAGCAAGAGCAGACCGAAGATGATACTGATTGCTCCAGACTGGCCAAGGCAACACTGGTACCCACTCCTGAGGAGCCTAACACATACTCCTCCCTGGTCCCTACCTCTAATGCCTCTTCTGCTGACTCAGCACAGCTACAAAACTCTTCACAGTCAGCTGAAAACACTCAATCGCGCTGCATGGAAAATTCTTTAACACCACAACAGACCCTACTCCCCAAAGAGGTGCAGGATGTCATTTTGGAGGCCAGAAGGCCATCTACTACAAAGGCTTACTCCGCAAAATGGAAACTGTTTTGCTCTTGGAATGAAAAAAAGGCCAGGACCCTAGAAAACTGAATTTGCCTCGGGTATTACAGTATCTAGCTGAGCTGCTGAACAGTGGACTTCAACAGATTTGCAATATTTGTCCTGGAAAACAGCTTTCCTTCTGGCCATTTCCTCAGCTCGTAGGGTTTCGGAACTACAAGCCCTCATGGCTGTGCAGCCCTTTCTCATCTTCCATCAGGACAGGGTTTCCCTTCCAACCAACCTGTCATTTATGCCTAAAGTGGTATCCGGGGTAGCTTTAAATCAAGCCATACACTTACCTACCTTTTACCCCAATCCTCAAAACAAAGGGGAAAGGCTGCTGCACTCCTTAGACATCCATAGACAGCTACGTTATTATTTGGACAGAACAAAGCCCTTCAGGAAATCAGAACAACTTTGTGTCCTATGCTGTAGGAGCTCAAGGGAAGCCAGTTACCAAACAGACAATTTCAAAATGGATAGGCCACTGCATACGGTTTTGTTACTCCTATCATGGAAAATCTGTCCCTACAGGCATCAGATCCCACTCCACCAGGGCCACAGCTACCTCTACAGCCTTCCTCAGAGGAGTTCCTACCAAAGATATTTTGGAGGCAGCCACTTGGAGTTCTGTGCATACCTTCACAAAACACTACCACCTGCCTTTATATTCCAAAACTAGAGCAGGCTTTGCCACTGCTGTGTTGCAGGGCATTCTGGCTCATCCCAGTTCCACCTAGTGCCTACCACCCTGTGCGTAGCTTTGGGATTCTACCCATCTGTGATTACTGCAGCTTGTATGCACGATGAACATAGTACAACCATAAATGTAGAGGTTAGAGTGCTAATACAGCTGCAGTACAGTTTTCCCTCCCTCCTTCCCCTCTTGGTAAAGGCCTAGGGCCTAACCCCTCTTCATACAACTTGATTGGGTTATCCTTCTATGGTATATTTGCTTGCAACTACTGATTTTTGATTATTGCATTGCATGTATATATAAATATAATTTATATATTGCCTTCCTTCTGGGGGCACCTGACATCTGGGGCAAGAAAGACTAAAGAAAATGGCGTCGGCTGTGTCTTGTATACCCCTGCCTCACTGATGTCAGGAAAGAAAGCGACAACCGACGCCGGACCTAGACTTTGGAATTCGGCCGACCGAGGACCCGCCTGACTGCAGAAAACCCATCTGTGATTACTGCAGCTGTAGTAGCACTCTAACATCTACATTTATGGTAGGTACAAAACTGTACTTTCTGCAGGGCCTCATAGCCGCTCCTAATGCTGTTTAGCTCCAGCCTCCCAACCTTAGCTTTGGGACTCTACACAAATGTAATGACCAACAGTGAAACACGAAGAATAGTACAGTTGTGTACACTTGCCATAAATGCAGATGTCAAAGTGTATGCACTGTTGCAGTCCAGGTTACCCACCCACCACCCCCCTTCTCTTCTGGAACCTTTTTTCCTTTTCTGACTTTTACAACCTATGTGTATTTGCTTGTAGAAGAGGGTACATTTTTATATTGGTACATGTAATTGTACATAAATTTTGGCTACCCTTTTGGGGGACACTTGACATCTGGGGCAAGAAAAACTAAAGAAAATGGTGTCAGCTGCTTCTTTTATACCCCTGACTACCTGACATCAAGGAAGGGGCGACAGCAGCCGATGCAGGACCCAAGACTCTAATTCAGGCTGGCTGAGGGCAACCTGCCAGCAGGATTACCCAAATGTCATGACTACCACAGTGAACACACTCTAACATCTACATTTATGGTAAGTGTACACAACTGTACTGTGCTTTCACAGCCCCTGATGCCCGCTACTTCATATTCGCAGGCCTCTACTGAGACCCATTCGGAATCTGGTATGCCACAAAATGCTTCAACTGTGGAACCTGCGGATGGTTCTACCTTGGATGGGTCCGGAGCTGCTGTGCAGGCACCAGCTTCTGAGGGTGTATTAAGGCCTACTGACTTGCATATTAAACTGGCGCCATCTTCTTAAAGGCCTAAAACTCCAACCATGCCTAAACGCCCAGACCGCATGATCAGACCTCTATGCCTAAAGAATAGATAAGAATGACTGAAGACGTAGTTAGTTTAATCGGGGGAAGCCAACCTTCCCCCTCTGAGACCTAGGACTAAGTTTGCTTATGATACTTCTGACCAGGATTCTGAAATTTGTTTCCTCTGACCAGGATTTACCCTAATGTACCTATGAGGATTCTGATGCTGAGGACCCCCCCCCCCCGAGGATTTCTGTTTTGTTGAAACCTTGCATACTCTCGGAGCTTTTTCGTTCGGGAAAGTCGGGATTTCTGATTCTAAAGAGGCTTAGGGATTTCTTACTCCTGCCCCAGCACAGGCCTTTAGCTATACCTCCTGCACTGGACATTGTTGTTTCCTTTTCGGAATCTAGCATATGGGCCCTGACTCTTTACCTCCTGCTTCCAGAAAATCCTAATAGATGCGAGAGTCAGGAACCCTGTAATAAGTTCCTTTTCAAAAATCCTACTGTGGATCCTGAAACTGTTTCACAGGGACCCAAGGGCGTTAAAGCTACTACTGCCAAAAATCCTACCACCTCTGATAGACTCCAGGGTGCTGGATAGATGGGGAAAGAAGGTATACACTTCTGCAACTTTGGCCATTAGGGCCTTGAATTGCCAGTTTCATATGTTGAAGTATCAGCTGCATATTGAATTGTTTAAACAGAAAATGATGACTCCTGATTGTGCTGAAAATAAGGATTTACAGGATTTTATGCATTCTGCTGAACAAGTTGGTGAACCTGCATTGCAATGTGGTTTTGATTTGCTAGAGGTAGGGCTGCGGTAACTGGGTCTGTACTTAGAAGGCATGCTTGGCTTAAGGAGCAATCCTTGCCAGATCATGTTAAAGCAAAATTATTGGATGCTCCCTTCAATCAGGGCCACCTGTTTGACAACAAGGCAGAAGTAGTTCTTAAGATGGAGGAAAAAGCCAAATCTATGCAATCTGTTGACTTTTACAAGTACAACCTTAAAGATTTAGTAGGCATTGGCCTTCTAAGAATTGGTCCTTTCCTGCCTCTTCCAGACCTTCAGTCCAAACCCAAATTCAGCAGAGCACCCAGGCTTCAGTCCCAGGGGATGCACAGGACTAAGCAGTGGGGGGCCTCCACTTCCAAATTTGGGAGTAATAAAGCTCCCCCCTATGGTAAACTTGTCTCAATGACTTTTTTAAAACTTCCAAGCACTTATCCACGGACTGCCCCTTTGGGAGGAAAGATTGCACTTCATGCAAAGAACTGGGGACTCATTACCCAGGACAAATGGGTTTTAATTGGTGTCCCAAGGATACAGATTTCACTTCCACACGTCACCACCTCCAAGCAGTTGGCCGGATCTACCTACAAAGCAGTGGTCAGAGGCCCAAAAGCAAGTACTCTCTCAAGCATATGGGCTATTCATTTGGTACCAGAAGAGAAAAAGGGACAAGGTTTCTACTCTAGATTTTTCCTGGTACCCAGAAAAGACCATTCATGGCGTCCAGTCCTGGACCTGCCTACTCTACACCTTTTTGGTGATTCCAAAATTCAAGATGCTGACTCTTCACCAGTTGCTTCCTATGCTAAGCAGATGCCTGGTTGGCAACACTAAATTTTAAAGGAAGCATACCTGCACATCCCAATCAGGGAATCTTGCAAAAGATACCTACGCTTCAAAGCAGGCTACAAGCTCTGGCAGTTCTCTGCACTGCCTTTTGACTGAGTACCCTGGGCACAGTAGATAAGTGCTTAGCTCCAGTCATTGCATTTTGCAGACAAATATTCAAATATATCAATACCTGGACAATTGTCTAATTCAGGTAGAAAACCAGGACATACTTTTGAATCTGGCTTTTGTACAGAGTGCTAACTTGTCTGGGGTACACCATAAATGAAAAATACCAGGTAACCTGTCAACAAATTATATTACTGGGAGCAAGCTTGAATACAACTTCCCAGATGGCTTTCCTCACGCCAGAGAAACAAATTCACTTGACAACCTACTTCAAACAAGTCACAAACTCTGCTATCCGCAAGGCAAGTACTAAGCCTTGGGGTTCATGGCCTACTGCATTCTTTGCTAGACTACATACGAGGAAACTACAATGGTATCTGAAAAGCCTATGGTGTCAACATTCTCAGGATCTAGAAGCAATTATTCCTATCGTTCCTTGTCTACGCTTACTTTGGGCAGAGGTCTGTCACCAAAACAAAGGACTTCCATTCACACTACCCCCTGCTGCCCAAACCCTAACAGACGCATCAGACTATTCATTGGGGGGGGGGGCACACACAGGCAGGGAAGTGCATTCAGGTCAAATGGAACCCAATTCAAATGCGCCTTCACATCAAAGAAATGTTAGCTGTACGGAATGCTCTGACAGCCTTCAAGGACCACATTCTTCCAGGACAGTTAATGGTAAAGACGGACAACACCTTTTGTGGTACATTATCAGGGGGGTACACATTCTTACCCCCTCTGCAGACTAGCCATGGCATTGTGGAACACAGCCTTGAGCTACCAAGTACATCTGCAAGCTCAATTCCTGCCAGGAAAACTAAATACAGTGGCAGATGGACTAAGCAGAACCCTCATGGTTTGCCTCCCCCCAGAACTATCTATTAGAAAAATTTTGTGCAAGGACTCCCCACAGACAAGCGTGAAAAGTGGATGCTCTGTCCTTCAGCTGGAAAAACCTATCCATTTATATTCCTCATCTGCCTCTGCTCTCCATAGTACTAAAGATGAAACAAACCAAGGATTTTGATTGCGCCAGCCTGGCCACTCCAACACTGGTTCCCCCTCCTGCAGTGTTACTGTTGGTCCCATGGCACCTGCCTCCTACTCCTACCCTACTGTCTCAGTAGGAGAACCAGATTCTGCACCTTCAGCTTCAAACACTGAACCTAGCAGCCTGGCTAATTACCTAAGCTCTCCTTTTACCATCCCTGAGTAAACCAGTGATGGATGTCCTTTTAGAGGCAAGGAGGCCTAGTACTAGAAAATCTTATGCTGAAAAATGGAAAAGATTCTGTGCCTGGAACAGATTTACCTCAGATTTTACAATACTTAGATGCTTCACAAGGGCCTGTCTTTAATTTTTTCCTCAAATTCACCTCTGCCATTTCAGCTAATACAACCTCCTCTTTTTTTCTCTTCCACTGCTCAAGCAGTTCCTCAGAGGGGTCAAAAAATTTAAGACCACCCAGGAGAGCAACTCCAGCCTGGGACCTTAACTTTGTATTGGAGAAACTCACCCTTCCTCCTTTCGAGCCTGCTGCTACTGCAGATTTAAAATTCCTTTCTTGGAAAACAGCTTCTTTTAGCCATCACTTCAGCAAGAAGGGTATCTGAATTACAGGCCCTTATGGCAGTGGAGCCTTTCATCATTCATGTGGACAGGGTGTCCCTCAGGACCAATCCCTCTTTCATGCCAAAGGTGGTATCCAGTGATGTTCATCGTGTTACACTGCAGCAGTCATAACACTTGGGTTATCCTGCCGTCAGGCGGTCCCGCAGTCAGCCAGAGTTCCAAAGTCTTGGTCTGGCGTTGGTTGCAGTCGCTTCTTCCCTGATGTCAGTGCACCAGGGGTATACAAGATGCATCAGACACCATCTTCAGTCTTTCTTGCCGCGAGGTGCCCGAAGCAGAAGCAGTTAGCAAGTGCTGGTCGGCCGACTCCTGAGATCTTCGAAGTCGAATTTCAGATCCGAAGTCTTCAATAAAGCTAAGTACCCCGTTGGGGAAACTTTTTTTTCTTGCCTCAGACCGATGTCGATAAGTTAATTGTATTTCTTGTGGGAAGCAAATACCTCATAAGGACTTCACTCTTACTGTACTCCATGCCTAGGCCCTCATCACAACGTCACTAGTCGGTTTTGTGCTAGATTTAACAAACGCACTATAAAACTACTTTTTGATTTTGCTTTGCACTACTTTGGCCGAAGGTTCAATTATACTATGCTGTCGGATCAACAGACCGCAATTCCAAAAAAACGCAAAGCAAGGATAGCCAGGCATCAAAAGTCCAAAACCGAAACCTCTTCTAGGCCAGTCACTGGTTCTCGGTGAGGTACTTTTGCAGCCCCTGACACCCGCTACCTCAGAGCCACAGGCCGCCTCTGACTCCCACGTGGAGACAACTAGGCCTCTGGAAACTAGGTATTGGGCCTACGGAAACAAAGACCTCAGGTGGGTCAGGAGCTGCTGAGCAGGCATCTGCTTCTGAGGGTGTTTTCAGACCTTCACAGCTTACCATTAAAGCAACAGCCAAGACAAAAGTACCATTAAAGACAAACAAGTACAGCATTCTCCTGGACAGTCCTCCATGCCTAAGAAACAGATGCTTAAAATGGCCAAAGACCTCCATTACTCTAATCTGGTTCCCATCCCCCTCCTGAGAAAAGGCCTAGGCAGGATATAGACTGATTCCTCTGATCAGGTTTCCATTTTCTCCGATTCCTCTTCAGACCAGGGATACTCTCTACCCCCTTATGCGGACTCTGCTGAAGAATCTATCTCTTCAGCCTCTCCTCCTGAGGATTATTATTTTGGGGAAACTTTACATACCATGAGGGAGCATTTCCATTGGGAAAGTCAGGATTATTCAGAATCCAAGAAAAGGCTCCGGGATTTCCTTTTATTGCCTCAGCATAGGCCTCTGGCTATTCCGCCTGTGCTAGATATTGTGGATGTGTTCTCTGAATCCAGCTTATCTCCTGATTCTTTGCCCCCTGCACCAGTCAAGCCAGATGGGTATTAGAGTCCGACTCAAGTTTTCTTTATAAAAACCCTTCGGCTGATCCAGAAACTATTTCCCAGGGTCCAAAAGGGGTTACGGCTTCTATTGTAAAAAATCCAGTACCCTCTGACAGATTCCAGAGCTCTGGATAGATGGAAGAAAGTTTACACTTCTGCAACTTTAGCAGTAAGGGCTTTAAATTGCCAGTTTCGCATGCTTAAGTACCAACAATATTTAATGGCGCAGCGAAAACGGAAAATGCTTGCAAGCTCAGAAGCTCCTGACTGTAAAGAAATGCAGGATTTATTGCATGCAGTTGAACAGGTGGGAAAACGTACTCTGCAATGTGGTTTTGATTCTTTAGAGGCCTCTTGTGGAGCCGCAGTTACAGGTTCTGTTATTTGAAGACATGCTTGGTTAAAAACAGTTTACCTGATCAGGTTATAGGCAAAATTATTGGATGCTCCTTTACAGCATGATACCTTCTTTGGTGTTAAGACAGAAGAGGTGTTAAAGAAAATGGAGGATAAAGCTAAATCTATGCAAACAGTGAAGGATTTCTTACAGGTACAGCCACCTCGATTTAGCAGACATTGGCCAACAAAGAATTGGTCCTTTCCAATGTCAGGCCACAGAGGCGCAGATAGACACCCAAGAGGCAGATCTCAACCCCAAGGCCCTAACAGACAATGACAGTGGGGGCACCTCAACCCCAAAAGGAGGTGAGGACAAGTCTCAGCCTTACAGGAAACAGTCCCAATGACTTCCCCCTTCGTACGCCAAGCACTTCCCTTTTGGCAGCCCCCTTAGGGGGAAAACTAGCACTTTGCCAGTTTTGAGAAAAAAAATCACCCAAGACAAATGGGTTCTGAATATTGTGTCTCAAGGTTACAGGTTCCACTTTCACACTACCAAGGCTAAAAGGAATGCCAACCTGCCACAAAATCAATGGGCAGAGGCACAAAAACAAATTTCAACCCTCATGGACATGAGCTATTCAAAAAGTACCACAACAGGAGCAAGGACAAGGATTTTACTCAAGACTCTTCCTGGTCCCCAGAAAGGACAAGGCCTGGAGGCCCATACTAGACCTTTCAACTCCTAAATACTTACCTGGATATTCCGAAGTTCAAAATGTTGACATTACAGCAGCTTCAGACAAAATTGCAGAAGATACCTCCGATTCAAAGCTGGTACAATGCACTACCATTTTTCTGCACTGCCCTTTGGCTCTTTACAAAGTACCTGGCACCAGTAATTGCATTTTGCAGACAAAAAGGAATTCACATATATCCATACCTGGACGACTGCCTCATTCAAGCAGAGACCATGGACATTCTTCTAAAGCATCTGGCGTTTGTAAAAAGGCTGCTAATTTCTCTAGGGTACACAGTAAACGAAAATAAGTCAAAACTAGTGCCCTCACAACAGGTTATATTCCTGGGTGCCAGCTTAAATACACCTGCCCAGATGGCTTCTCATGCCAGACAAGTTCACATAAATATTTTTAATTACTGGCAAAAAGTCCCATCTCCCTGCAAGAAAAATTCTGCAGGCCCTGGGATTCATGGCATCCTGCATACTACTAATACCATATGCCAGACTGCATATGAGGAAATTACAGTGGTACCTAAAGTGTTTGGACTCTACACTCTCACTGTTTATAAGCAGTAATACCAATGATTCCCTGCCTGCAACAGGAGTTTCGATGGTGGGCACAGGCATGTCACCTAAATGGTCAGCCTTTTACTCTACCCACAGCCAGGCAGACTGTAACAGATGCTTCAGATTACACCTTGGGAGCACACATGGCAGGAAAATGCATTCAGGGCAAGTGGACCACAGACCAAATGCATCTTCACATCAATCCGAGATGTTGGCTGTTCAGAATGCCCTAACAGCTTTCAAGGACCTTCTGCATCCAGGACAATTATTAAAGACAGACAACACCACAGTAATGTGGTACATAAACAAGGGGGCACTCATTCTTATCCCCTGTGCAAGCAAGCCATGACCGTGTGGAACACAGCTCTAACGTATCCAGTTAATCTGCAAGCACAATTCCTGCCAGGAAAATACTCTGGCAGACTAAGCAGAAAAATCATGGACCCTCACAAATGGAAATTGAATCCACAAATCTTCAGCACGGTAACGCAAAAATGGGAATGCCCAGACGTAGATCTTTTTGCCTCCCCACTGAATTGCCACCTACAAAAATTCTGCACAAGAACTTATCACACACAAGTATGGAAAGTGGATGCTGTCTTGTTCAGCTGGAAAAACCTAAAAGTTTACACCTTCCCACCACTGCCTCTTCTTTCAAAGGTACTCCTAAAAGCCAGACAAGAAAAAACACAGATGATCCTGATTGGGTACCAGTGCTGGCGTGGCCAGTCTGGAGCAATCTTAAAGAACTTAAGGCCCACCATGGATTTTGCCTCAAATTCCACACCTGACTCCACAAAACAATCAGATCCTGCACGGTCAGCTTAAAACCCTAAACCTGGCTGCATGGCAGATTCATTAGTCAAACAGGCAACATCTCTTTCTAAAGCTGTTATGGATGTCATTTTGGAGGCCAGGAGGCCTAGCACCAGGAAAGCTTACTCAGAAAAATGGAAGAGATTCTGCGCCTGGAACCAGGCTCAAAGCCTTGACCCTCTTGTCCCAAACCTTCCTCAGATTTTACAATGTTTAACTGAGATGCTGGACAAAGGCCTATCCTTGTCAATTAAGATCCACGCCTCTGCCATCTCTGCACATTACAACACGGATCCTCCTTTATTCTCTCATCCTTTGCTAAAGCAGTACCTCAGAGGGGCTAAAAACATAAGACCGCCCCGGAGAGCACCCAACACCAACTTGGGACCTCATGCCACCTTTTGAGCCAGCCAATACAGCAGATCTAAAATTTTTATCATGGAAAACAGCTCTGCTCCTGGCAGTAACTTCAGCACGAAGAGTCTGAGCTACAGGCATTAATGGCTGTGGAACCTTTTATAATTTTTCATCAGGACAGGGGTTCTTTAAGGACAAACCCTACCTCTATGCCAAAGGTGGTATCTAGTGTGGCTCTTAACCAAACCATCCCTTTGCCAACTTTTTATCCAAACCCCCAGAATAAAGGGGAGAAACTTCTGCACTCTTTGGACATACACAGGCAGCTACGCTTCTACTTGGGACGAAACAAAAGCTTTCGGGAAAACTGAGCAACTGTATGTAGCATATGCTGCAGGATCACATGGCAAGGCTATCTCAAAGCAGACTATCTCCAAATGGATAGGACACTATTTGTTACTGCTAAACACAGCATGGAAAAATCAGTCCCTAATAACATTAGGCCACATTCCACCAGGGCAACAGCCACTTCACCAGCCTTTCTCAGAGGAGTACCTACCAAGGAAATTTTGGAGGCTGCAACTTGGAGTTCAGTGCACACCTTTACCCAAGCATTACCACTTGCCTCTTTACTCTAAATCCAGAGCAGGATTTGCCACTGCAGTTCTGCAGGGCCTCATAGCCAATCCTAACTCTTTGTAGGCCAGCCACCCAACCTTAGCTTTGGGATTCTACCCAAGTGTAATGACTGCAGCAGTGTAACACTATGAACATAGTACAGTTTTGTACCTACCATAAATGTAGATGTTAGTGTTCACACTGCTGCAGTCCAGGTTACCCTCCCTTCATCCCCTCTGTCCTAGCTGGACTTGTCTATACCTTTCTGTCCTATTCAACCTTTGTGGTGTATTTGCTTGTAACTGAAGGTATTTTTATTTTTTTATATATATTTTTTATTAGCAATATGTATTGCCTACCTACTGGGGGCACCTGAAATCTGGGGCAAGAAAAACTGAAGAAAATGGCGTCTGATGCATCTTGTATACCCCTGGCGCACTGACGTCAGGGAAGAAGTGACAGCAGCTGACGCTGGACCAAGACTTTGGAACTTGGGTTATCCTGCAGTCAGGCAGTTCCGCAGTCGTCCAGTGTAATGACTGCAGCAGTGTGAACACTCTAACATCTACATTTATGGTAGGTACAAAACTGTACTTTTCTTTTAATCAGTCCATTTGCCAACCTTCTTTCCTAATCCACAGAACAAAGGGAAACTAATACTGCACTCCTTAGATGTGCACAGACCTCTTCGATTCTACTTGGACAGGTCTAAACCTCAAAGGAAATCAGAACTGCTGGTGGCATTTGCTGCAGGGACAGAGGGGAAGGCTATTTCAAAGCGAACTATCTCCAAATGGATAGGCCATTGCATTCACTTCTGCTATAAGCACCATGGAACCTATCCCACAGGGGATCAGATCCCACTCAACCAGGGCTGCATCTACCTCTACAGCCTTTCTCAGAGACGTACCTACCAGGGACATCCTAGAAGCTACTACCTGGAGTTCTGTACATACTTTCACCAAGCATTGCCATTTGCCAATTTTCTTTAAATCCGGAGCTGGCTTTGCCACTGCAGTTTTGCAGGGCCTTATAGCTGGTCCTAATGCTATCTAAATTCCTCTTCCCATCCTTGGCTTTGGGAATCTACCCAAATGTAATGACTGCAACAGTGAAACATGAACATAGTACAGTTGTGTACACTTCACATAAATGTAGATGTTAATGTATTCACTGTTGCAGTCCTGGTTACCCTCCCTCCAGCCCCCTGACTTCGTTTGGCTATACCTCTTCTTTCATTTTCAATGCTTAAAAGATTTTGGTGTATTTGCTTTTTTGTTTGAGGTATAACATTGTATATTTATAGATTTAATTGCTTCCCATTAGGGGGACATCTGGGGCAAGAAAAACTTGTGTAATGACATCTGCTGCATGTTTTATACCCCTTATGACCTGACGTCATGGAAGAAGACAGCAACAGACGCAAGACCCAAGTTAATCGGGCCGACTGAGGGCTACCTGCAAGCAGGTAACACAAATGTAATTACTGCAACAGTGAATACACTCATCTATATTTATGGTAACTGTACACAACTGTACTTTGTCACAGCTCACCTGCAACTACAAAGATTCCGGGTGTTTCCATACCTAGACTGGCTCATCACCACTCCCACCAGGTATCTATTGGAAAAAGCCTTGGCATATTCTCTTCACACAGCAGAAAGTTTAGGTATAACTATCCCCATCCCAATCCATAGAATTCATTGGCGTCCTTTTGGGTACAAAACTGCACGGCAGATTCCAGCATGCAGAATCTTGAAGATAAAAAAACTCATACCCATCCCCTCAAGGGAAAGATCGACATCACATTCTGTTCTCCAGCTGTTGAGTTCCGTGGCAGCTTCCATCATTGGTCCCCCTCGCGAGGTTTCACATGAGGCTTTTACAGTGTTTACTACTCACCCAGTGGTACCCTTTTCAGTCTCCCCTCTCATCCGGATTTAGGTGACTCAGAGATGCAAACAGGACTTAATTTGGTGGATGTCGCAGAACCAGTCACAATGTTCTCACCCCTTCACACCCAAACAGCCCAAAGCCACAATGACCACGGACACCTCCCTGATGAGGTGGAGGGGCTTTTTCAGGGGAAGACTGTCCAAGGCACATGGTCGGACCTAGAGGCTTATCTGCATATAAATGTCCTAGAACGGAGGGTGGTGCTTCTAGTGTTGCAGGCATTTCATCCCCTTCCATCAGGGACTATTGCAATACAGTCTGACAACATGGCTTTAGTCTGCTACATCAACAAGCAAGGCAGAACCAAATCCTACCCACTTTGTCGGGAGGCCATGAGGATATGGCGATAGCTACCAACCGCTTTCTTTTAGCAACACACATTCCCGGGAGTTCCAACTTGATAGTGAGCAGGTGCATTATGCAACCACACAAGTGCTCTCTGAATCCTCTTATAGTGGCGGAGATTTTCAACCGCTGTGATTTCCTTTGCTGTGACCTTTTTTGCATCCCCAATCAACTTTTGTCATGATTTCCCCCTCTGGGACAGTCACCCAGGGACACTAGTTCACAATTGGCCCTTGGGTCTGCTTTATGCCTATCCCCCTCTTCCTGTCATTCCCCAGTTCCTGAAGAAAGTGTGCCGGTTGAAGAGCAAGATAATCCACATTGCCCCATATTGGCCTCGGCAAATTTGGTTCCCCTTCTTATGGCTTCGACTGCTAGATCAACCATGGATTCTCTATCTGACTCCGGATTTGATCTCCCATCCGCAGAACCTGATTCACCCCAACCTGAACAGGCTGAAGCTCGCAGCTTGGTTCCTCCACTTCCAGTGATTGCCAGGCAGACTGGTCTATCTTCCCTAGTAAGTGACATTCTTATTGCGTCTCCTAAGTCTTCCACCAGAACTACTTATCTTAGCAAGTGGAAAACGTTGTCCATTTGGCTGAAGGAAAGACCCTTTTTTAGCACCAGTGCCGGTGGTACTGGAGTACCTGTCCAGTTTATTCCAATCCGGCCTATCTGCTTCTACCATTCGAGTTCATTTGGCTGCAATATCTAATTTTCAAAATGGTGTCCATGACTCTTGTGTAACAAATTATGCAAGACTTTTCCAAAAGGCATAAATCACGTGAAGGCCCCCTTTTAGAGAACCTTGCCAGCCATGGGATCTCTAGTTCTGCAAGCGTTTACTACTGCTCCTTTTGAACCCGCCTTTTCATGCAACCTAAAGTTTTTCTTGGAAAACTTTGTTCTTGGTCGCCATTACTTCTGCAAGATTTATCTCTGAACTTCAAGCTTTATGCATCACAGCCTTACTCTTTCATAGATAGTGTCATTGAGATCTAATTCTTTCCAAAAGTGATCTCTGAAATGTCCATTAACCAATCCATTGAATTGCCAGATGTTCTTCATTCCACATTGCTGCAGTCCTAACTATTGGGGTAGTCCGCTGTCCAGTCGGCCCGAATACCAAAGTATATGGCTGACGTCGGTCAGGGCGCATTAGACTGACGTCAGTACGTCAGGGTACTAAGGCGCATGACCGACGTCATATCCTCAGTCTTTTTTGCCGCATGGTCCGATGCAGAAGCAATTTTGCGAGTGCAGGTTGGCGTTCTGAAAGTTTCTGAAGTCAGAGTTTCAGACCGAATCAAAGTTGGCTAAGTACCCGTTGGGAATATTTTGGTTTTTCTCGCCCCAGTATTTAACCGGATGTCAGAAAAAGTGAATAACTGTATTTCTTGTGGGAAACAGATACCTCTTAGGGATTACCATACTTTGTGTATACCTTGTTTAGGGCCTGAGCACGGCGTTGTTGGATGCCGCTCTTGTGCTAGATTTAACAAACGCACTATTAAGAGAAGGTTAGACTGAGCCAGGTTAGTGTTTGGGAAGCGTTGTAATTATAAAATGCGGCCGGATGCTCCCAGGCCGGCTTCGCCTAAAAAACGCAACGACAAAACAGCAAAGGCTAGAGTGGAGGAACCGACAGTCCCAGGCGTCGGTTCTTTGGAAGGCTCAGTGGAGCCGGAGGTTTTGCCAGGTGTATCTTTGGAGTCTCAGGAAGAGACTTTACTGTTACAGGATGTATCCTCTCAGGAAGTAGGCCAGGCTGAGGGGCTTCTCAGGTGGCTCTTCTTCCCTCTCTTCCTAAGGGGTTAGAGCCTCTCCTTCAGTTTCCAAGGCTTCTTTGAGGGCAGGCCAAGTTTAGCTTCTGTGGGGTTTCTCCTAGTACTTCAGGATCTTTGCCTAAGAAACATATGCTTAAAATGGCAGAGGATTTGATTACTATGATTAGGGTTCTATGCCCCTCCTGATAAGAGGCCTAGGGTGGAACCTGAGTTTGAGAGTTTTGAGCAATGCTCGGAGGCTTCGGAGTCTTCGGCTGAAGACTTGCAGGAGTACCCTCCTTATTCTGATTCTGATGTGGATGATTCTACTCCTTCTGCTTCTCCTCCTGAGGATTTTTCATTTTCAGAGACTCTGCATTCCATGAGGGAGCATTTTAAATGGGAAGGTCAAGATTTCTCTGATTCCAGGAAAAGGCTTAGGGAATTCTTGTTTTTACCCCAGCATAGGCCTTTAGCTATACCTCCTGTTTTGAATGTGGTGGAAGATGGGGTTGCAGAGGCTTCCCTGAATCCTGATTCTTTGCCTCCTGCCCCAGTTAAACCGGATAGGTATTATAGGGTGCCTGAAGCTCATAAGTATCTTTTTAAGAGTCCTAGGGCAGACCCAGAAACTGTCTCTCAGGGGCCTAAAGGTGTGAAGGCCTCAGTTGTTAAAAATCCTGTCCCTCCTGATAAAGAGGCAAGGGCTTTGGATAGATGGGGAAAGAAAGTGTATACTTCTTCCACTTTAGCCATGAGGGCGTTGAATTGTCAGTTTCACATGTTAAAATATCAGAATTATCTTCTTTCACAGTTGAAATCTAAGGTGGATGCTCTGGCTGAAGGTATTGAGTGTAAAGAGTTGCAGGATTTAGTTCATGTGTCTGAACAGGTAGGTAAACATTCCTTGCAGTGTGGTTTTGATGCTGTGCAGGCCTCCTCCAGGGTGGCTGCCACTGGTTCTGTTCTTCGAGGCACGCCTGGCTGAGAGATCAGAATTTAGCTGAGCATGTTAAGACAAGGATTTTGGATGCTCCTTTACAGTCTGATGTGTTGTTTGGTTCGCCTGTGGAAGCAGTTTTGAAGAAAATGGAGGACAAGGCTAAGTCTATGCAAACTGTTAAAGATTTTTGCAGGTGCAGCCTCCAAGTTTAGTAGAAATTGGCCTACTAAGGGATGGACTTATCCTGCTTATGATTCCCAGTCTAGGGGTAGGTCTAGACGTGGTAGGGGCAGAGCTCAGGGTTCTTTTAGGCCTAGGACAGGGAGTTCCCCTGCTCAGACTTCTGGGGAGGGCAGGGGTCAGTCCTTTCGTAAGCAGACCCAATGACCTCCCTTTTCAGCTGCCAGTACATTCTCGCCTGGCAGCACCTTTGGGAGGAAGGCTGTCTCTTTTCAAAGAAAATTGGGATTTAATTACCCAAGACAGATGGGTTCTGGATATTATTCACCACGGTTACAGGTTTTATTTCCATACCTTGCCTCCTTTCAAAGGCATGCCAGACATTCCTCCTCTTCAAAGGACAGAGGCTCGCAAGCAAATTTCTCTGTTGCTCCAAATAGGGGCCATTCAGTCAGTTCCTGTGGCGGAAAGGGGCCTAGGATTTTATTCTCGCCTGTTCCTAGTACCAAAGAAGGGGAACACGTGGAGACCAATTCTGGATTTATCTATCCTCAACACTTACCTGGACATTCCCAAGTTCAAAATGTTGACGTTACAACAGCTTTTACCTCTGCTGGGCAAAGATCACTGGATGGTAACTTTAGATCTCAAGGAAGCTTACCTTCATGTGCCAATCAGACTAAGTTGCAGGAAGTATCTGCGTTTCGAGCTGGAAATTCTCATTATCAGTTCTCTGCATTGCCCTTTGGCTTATCTACTGCCCAGAGTATTCACAAAGGTTCTGGCTCCAGTGATAGCTTACTTCAGGCTAAAAGGAATCCAAATCTACCCTTACTTGGGCGACTGCCTGATTCTGGCTCAAGAAAAAGATCTTCTACAGCATCTGGAATATGTCATAGCAGTGCTAAGATGCCTAGGGTATTCTGTGAGCGAAATAAAGTCCAGTCTAGTACCCTCTCAAGACATGTGCTTTCTGGGTGTGAGACTGAATACAGCAGCCCAGATGGCCTTTTAACCCCGGACAAACAAAAGAATCTTTCCAGTTACTTCCATCATCTATCTCTTCAGTCCGGGCTGACTGCAAGGACAGTCCTTCAAGCCTTAGGGTTCATGGCATCTTGTATTCTGGTGCTTCCCAATGCCAAACTGCATATGAGGAAGCTACAATGGTATCTCAAAATCTGTGGACACAGCACTGCCAGGATTTGGACACTGTCATTCAAATAATACCTTGCATTCAAAAGGAATTTTTGTGGTGGGCTCAGGAATGTCACCTAAACAAGGGACTCTCTGTGACCCGGCCAGAGGCAAGTCAGATTCTAACGACAGATGCCTCAGATGTTGCTTGGGAGCTCATCTAAATGGAAAGTGGATACAAGACAAGTGGCCTGCCAGACTACAGCATCTACATATCAACATGAAAGAGATGTTAGCAGTTCAGTTTGCATTAATTGCTTTCAAGGAGTTACTTCTTCCAGGGCAGGTGTTGATTCTAACAGACAACACAACTGTCATGTGGTACATCAACAAACAAGGGGGAACACATTCTTACCCATTGTGCAGACAAGCAATGATTTTATGGGAGACTGCGCTCACTCTGCAACTAACTCTTCAGGCAAGGTTTCTGCCGGAGCACAGAACTCCTTAGCAGATGTATTAAGCAGACAAATCATGGATCCCCACGAGTGGAAACTGGATCTTCATGTATTTCAAAATTGACAGTGTCATGGGGAACTCCAGACAAAGATCTGTTGGCTCCTCCACAAACCCACCAGCTGCCAAAGTTTTGCACGAAGGGATTTCATCACACAGCTTGGAAAGTGGATGCTCTTTCTTTCAGTTGGAAAAATCTTCATGTGTATGCCTTTCCACCTCTGCCTCTTCTTCCAAAGGTGCTTCTAAAGGTCAGACAAGACAAGCCAAGGATGATTTTAATAGCTCCAGATTGGCCTCGGCAGCACTGGTACCCATTACTGAGGAGTCTGGTAAGGAAGCCTCCATGGCCTTTACCCTTGATTCCACACCTGTTGTCTCAGAGGGACGGTCATCTGCTCAATGTCAAGCTTCACTCTCTACCTAACAGCCTGGCATATTCTGTTTTGAAAGACAGCAGGTCTCAGCTTCCTCAACAAGTTTTAAATGTGATTATGGAAGCCAGAAGACCTAGTACAAGGCAAGTGTACGCAGAAAAATGGAAGAGATTTTTGTTTTGGAGTGCAGCAAACAATTTGGAGATTGCTGAGCCAAATTTGACTGTGGCTCTTCAATATCTTACTGAGTTACTGGACAAAGGTTTGTCTTTCTCTTCCATTAAGATTCATGCTGCAGCAATTTCAGCTCACTATGATTGTGACCCACCATTGTTTTCGCATCCTTTGTTCAAGCAATTTCTTAGAGGGGCAAAGAATATAAGACCCCCACGTAGAGCTCCTACTCCTGCTTGGGATCTCAATTTTGTGTTGGAGAAACTTACTCTACAACCTTTTGAGCCTGCGGCTACTGCTGAATTGAAATACTTGTCATGGAAGACTGCTTTTTTGTTGGCCATTACTTCTGCAAGAAGGGTTTCTGAGTTGCAGGCCCTTATGGCAGTGGAGCCTTTTTTGATTTTTCATAAGGATAGGGTATCTTTACGTACTAATCCTTCCTTTATGCCTAAGGTGGTTTCTAGTGTGGCTTTAAACCAAACTATTCATTTGCCTACCTTTTATGCAGATCCCCAAAATAAAGGGGAAAAGATTTTGCACACTTTAGATGTACACAGGCTATTGCGTTATTTGAGCAGGACTAAGGATTTTAGGCAGTCTCAGCAGTTGTTTGTTTCTTTTGCTTTGAGTTCAAAGGGCAAGCCTGTGTCAAAACAAACTATTTCTAGGTGGATTGGGTGTTGCATTACATTTTGTTGTTCCCATCATGGCAAGGAGATTCCAGCTGGGATTAGGCCTCATTCCACTAGGGCTACTGTCACTTCCACAGCATTTCTAAGGGGGGTGGCAACTAAGGATATTTTGGAGGCAGCTACTTGGAGTTCAGTGCATACTTTCTCTAAGCATTATCACCTTCCTCTCTACTCTAAGTCTAGGGCTGGTTTTGCCACAGCTATTTTGCAAGGCATGTTGTCAGTTCCTGCTTCCTTATGATTTGCCAGCCTCCCTTACCTCTGCTTTGGGATTCTACCCAATAGTTAGGACTGCAGCAATGTGGAATGAAGAACATAGTACAGTTTTGTACCTACCATAAATGTAGATGTTCGAGGATCCACATTGCTGCAGTCCAATTTACCCTCCCTCCTTCCCCTCTGTGTTTAGGGGTGGTTGTGTAGGTGAGGTTATATTCTGCTAATTGTGTATATATTGTATATATATATTTTTTGGTGCAGGTATTTTGGGAGTTTTTGTTTTTGGCCTTATCTTTTCCAGGGTCTTCTGACATCTGGGGCAAGAAAAGACTGAGGATATGACATCGGTCATGCGCATTAGTACCCTGACGTACTGACGTCAGTCTAATGCGCCCTGACCGACGTCAGCCATATACTTTGGTATTTGGGCCGACTGGACAGCGGACTACCCCAATAGTTAGGACTGCAGCAATGTGGATCCTCGAACATCTACATTTATGGTAGGTACAAAACTGTACTTTTTCTTTCCCAATCATTCTAACAGAGGAGAGTATTGCCTACGTTCCCTTGACATTCACAGGCAACTTCGTTCTTATCTGGACAGAACTAAGGCTTCTCGTAAATCGGATCAGCTGTTCTTGGCCTACTCTGGTCCTAGACTTGGATGTGCTGTTTCTAAGGTCACATTGGCTAAATGGTTGACTGTAACATTTATTTACAAAACAAGATCTCTGACTACAGCCGTTGGGGCTCATTCCACTAGGTTGGTCGCAGGTTTTGCTGCCTTTCATGCTAGAGCTTTTTGCCTGACATTTCTGCAACTTGGGCTAGACCCCATACCTTCATCAGCCATTGCAAATTGGTTTTGGCCTCCAGAGGAAGTGTCCTTTGGTTCAGTGGTGCTTAGGAATGGCCTTCCATGACAGCCTCCCAGGAATAAAGGTAGGGGGCTTTGTCCCAGGCATAAGGAATGAACGAGGATTAACAATATTGGATAAAGAAGTTGTCTTAAACATTCCATCTGTATTGATCCACGTTCAGTCATTATGACCCTCCCTATTATGACCCTCCCTCCTTCCCCCTCTTGAGGCTTATAGTGGATCTCATCATCCAGTTCCGTTAGGTTCTTTGACCAGAGGTAGCCTCTACTTTCTTTGACTTGTAAACTCAATCTGATGCAACAGGGAAATGGGAATTGTTGGTAAGAGTTTAGCTCGAGTTTGTGGTCGTCGCGAGCTTGGAAGATGGCCGGCTCGGTTCAGAGGTCGGAACTGATAACCCAGGTGTAATGACTGAACGAGGATCAACAGTGCAGATGGAACGTTATGGTAAAACCCAACTTCTTGGAGCCAGTCTCGAGGGATGGGCACAACTGTACCCAGCTTACCTCGTATACTAGATTACTTAACAGAAGTGCTCCACAGGGGCCTATCCTTCTCCAATTAAGATTTATGCCTCTGCCATCTCAGCTCATTATAATACTGAGCCACCCCTCTTCTCTCATCCTCTGGTAAAACAGTTCATTTGAGGGGCTTAAAATGTGACACCCCCCCCAGGAAAGCTTCCACTCCAGCCTGGAACCTTAACTTTGTATTGGAAAAACTTGCACTTCCTCCCTTTGAACCGGCTGCTGCAGCACGAGTTGAAGTTCTGCTCGTGGAAAACAGCTTTACCTCTAGCAATCACTTCAGCAAGAAGAGTGAACTGCAGGCCCTTATGGCAGTGGAACCCTTCATTATCTTCCATGCAGACAGGTTTTCCCTTGGGACTAACCCATCTTTTATGCCCAAGGTGGTGTCTAGTGTGGCTTTAAACCAGTCCATTCATTTGCTTACTTTTTTCCCTAATCCTCTAAAGGGGAAAGGGTTCTGCATTCTCTAGACGTGCACAGAGAGCTTAGATTTAGTTTGGACAGGACTAAGCCTCTCAAAAGCTGACCAGCTGCTAGTCAGCTTTGCTGCGGAGGCAGAGGGGAAGGCCATTTCAAAGTAAACCATATCTAAATGGATAGAGCACTGTATCCATTTCAGCTACCAGCACCATGGAAGACCTTGCCCCACAGGGGATAAGAACACATTCCACTAGGGCTTACATCTACCTCTACTGCATTTCTCTGGAGTCCCTACCAGGGACATCCTCGAAGCTGCAACCTGGAGCTCTGTACACACTTCCATGAAGCATTACCACCTGCCTGTCTTCTAAATCCAGAGCTGGATTTGCCACAGCAGTCTTACAGGGCCTGATTGCCAGTCCTAATGCTTCTTAATCTACCTCCACCCTTCCTTAGCTTTGGGAATCAACCCTTATGTGATGACCACAACATTGAAAACTCTAAATATAGTACAGTTGTGTACACTTACATAAATGTAGATGTTAGTGTATTCACTGTTGCAGTCCTGGTTACCATCCCTCCAGCCCCCTGATTCTTTGCTTTCACCTATCCTTTTTGGTTTGGCATGTCTTATTCTGTGTATTTGCTTTTTGCTGGGGGTGTTCCACACCATATAATTGCTTCCTGTTTTGGTGGCACCTGACATCTGGGGCAAGAAACTGATGTAATGGTGTCGACTGCATGTTTTATACCCTTGATGACGTGACATCATGGAAGAAGCGACAGCATGCTACACAAATTCCAAGACTCTGGTATTCAGTTTGGCTGAGGGCTACTTGCAGGCAGGTAACCCAAATGTGGTGACTGCAACAGTGAATACGCTAACATTACATTTATGGTAAGTGTACACAACTTTACTTTTTAAATCTGCCAGTTTGGTATTTTTGTTGTGGAAACCATCTTCCAGGTGGTAGACTTTGTAGGAGACTTTGAATTTGTATGCACTTTTCCTTTGACAGGATGTATGTACTTGGGACAGGTGTTCAAGGTTGTCCTGGAGCAGACCTTGAAACAATTCAATCTTAGACTTTTTTTAATTTTTGAAACAAAGGAGAAGCACCTGATTTTCCATAGATGGGATGTTGACAGAACTAGGGACTTGGAATTCTTGAGGCCAAGGAAACTGGGCAGACGGATGCTTTTACATACTTTGTAAACTGATGGCTTGTTGCAGCCCTTGTCTGACCAGTAAGGGGAAAGGCCTAGTAAGTTGACTTGCAGGATTTTTTTTGTTCAGAGCATGTGTTCTTTGATTTCTAGCCACCCTTTCAGTGTAGGTGTTTGTAACCTGTGTACACTTTGGTAGCGGAGCAGGATTTGCCATTGTTTGCAGGATGTGTGCTCCAAGTACCCAACTGAACACTCCAAATTGCTAGGAGTGGAAATGGGCAATAACCTAAAATTTGACATTCACATATCCATGACCATAAAGTCCAGAAAAAACTAGGAGCGTTGTACAGAAATAAGCAACTTTTTACCAAAGCAGCAAAGATTTCAGTAGCAAATTCCCACCTTATCTCCACCCTACTTTATGCCTCTCCAATATATACCAAACTAAGGCAATGCGATCTAAACAAGCTAGAGACCTGCTACAACAAAATCACCAAATTCGCCACAGGGTCATCCTACCATAGTCACCACTCTCTCACTTGCTGAACTGGGCTGGCTTGAACTCCCTCACCTCCTCCAGTGGTATCAACTCACTCGCCCACAAACTAGTAAACCATCCTCTAAATGTCCCATCCCTCCAGAATCTACTCCAACCCTATTGCACCACCAGATCACTAAGATCCAGCAACAAAAATCACTTGCAGATCACTAAAGCCAATAACTCTGCTGGTGAAGCACTTTTTGCTTGCACCATAGCCAAATTATGGAACTCCCTTCCACCCACAATTACCTCCGTACCATCATGCACCCACTTGAAAACTTTACTAAAAGCGCACCTAAAAACATGCTGGCTATGTTCTTGCAACTCCCACTCTAATATCACCCACCCCATCCAACCACTACCTTTCTTTCCACTCCACTAACTACCTTGATTATAGTAAGCTCAGATGCTAATAAGCCTAGTACTTATTATACAGCAGGAACTTCTTATTGTAACATTTGTTAGTCTGATCTGACGTAGTTAACTTCATTTGATCAGCAACCTGTGGGTATCGGATCCGAGCAGGCAGCTTTTCTAGCAAAAGATCAGAGCTCCAAGCTCCTCACCCTACTCCTAATGCCCTGCTATCTCCCTCTAACCCTCAGATCTCGTTTGCCGCGGCTTGAAGCATCTGAGAACGAGCTCCTAGCATTGGGTTTTGAGAGTTGTGTAGATTATTTAACTTTTTTCCCTTAAATTCATTTTTTTGAGTGTGACGCCCCTTCTCTCCTATCTATTTGGGTAGTTTATCTTTAGTTCTTTAGTGTAAATTTAAATCCCCTCCCCCTTCTGTCTGTGTGAAGGTGTGCGCGTGTGGGCCTAATCTTATGTCTGAGGCCCCAAAAGCTATTTTTTCAAAATGCTCAGTGTGGCCATAAGCTGTCCCCCAGCAGATGGCCACACTCGGTGCTTTATTTGCCTGGGTGTAGACCATCTTTCTTCAGGCTGCACTATCTGCGCAGCCTTCAACCCCAGGGCTTTGAGGGATAGGTGGACTAAGCTAGTCCTCGCAGGCCTTTTGCCCCTGGATTCTGCTTCCTCCTCCCCCTCTGTGCTGCCAGCTGCGGCTGCCCCACAGACCGTTCCCACTCCCCTGGCCGGGATTCAAACTTCCGCTTCGGCACAGGAGGAAAGGGAATCGAGGAAAAAAGACAGGAAGGATAAAGAGCGGGAGAGAGGCATCGTAGCCACAAGAGGCAGGCCGATTCAGCTCCCTCGGCCCCACCATCTAAGCAGCTAGCCTCCCCTCCTAAGGTCTCCGGGTCTTCCCCCTCCAGGCTTCGATCTCCACGTTTCTCCCCGGAGCCAGAGGGGGAGACCTGATCACCTTCGAGGTCGTCCAAGTGGCCTTCCTGTCCAGCCTCTGCAGCCTCATCCAAGTTCACTAGAAGTTTATCTGACGTGGATATGGATCGGATGATGCGTCTACTTCAGGCCCAGCTGCGGATGGGAGTGCTCTTGCCTCCCCCCCCCCCCCTCCGGGGAGGAGCTTGACGCCCTTTGTTTTGCCCCCATTGCTCCTTCTCCGACCCGCTACCGGGGTTCGGAGCTGTCGGATCGGAGTAGCTTCAGAGCCGGGGTGATGTCGGCACAGACAGGGTTTCCTACTTCGGCTCCGACTGTACCTTCGAGTTTGTCTGATCCCTTTTCGGATCAGAGCTTTCTGGGCCGTGAGATGAGTGTCTGATCCGGAGGGGTTAGTGAAGCTTAGGCTCCGTTGAGGTTGGATTGCACTGCTCTCTCAGATCCGAGCGGGTCATCTCCGGCGCCGGATCTGAGGGGACTGCTTTCGGATCCTAGAGAGAGCAGCTCCCCCTCTGCATTCAATGTCGTGGAGAGTGTTCTTTCGAGGGATTCGAGGTCCCAGGCTCTGGCTACGGATCCACCTGCCATTCCCTCAGACGGGCCTATCTTCCATCATCCGGCCACAGGGACAGCTGGCGCCTACGTCCCAGATGGTTCCCATGGAGGGAACAGGACATGGTTGGTGAGCCCTCAGCCCCCCAAGGAGGTCCCTCAAGCGCAAGTGCAAGAGGAGGCACTTGGACTCGCCTGAGTCCCTCACAGAAGACACTGACTTGGAGGAAGGGGAAGGTTCCCCCAGGTCACCCCCGGAAGACGTCTCCTTTGGAGACATTATGGAAATGCTTTGTATTAGGGGGGGTTGATCAGTCAAAGCCTTCCTCGGAAGAGTGTCTTTCTGGAGGTGTTCACAGGCCCATCTACTTGAGTGTCCCCCCGCCGATCACCTGGTGGACCTCATAACTACCAGGGCATGGAAGGAGCCGGACACTGTGGAGCCAATACCAGAGACCGGACAGAATTCTCATGCCCCCCCACAGACAGGACAGCTTGGAGCAAGGGTGCCCCTGTAGATGCCATGGTGGTGGCGGCTGCCGCCAAGAAGGAATTGGCACAGGAAAGTTCCTTGGTACATCCTCCAGACAAGTGTCTCTGGCGATGGACAGCCTCGGAAAGCGGATGTTCGCTTCAACCTTCTCTGTAAGGTCACTGAACTATATGGCACATGAGATTCGACTACAGCAAGACCTAATCAGAGTATGCTGGGTCACCCCCAGAGCCCATGTCGGCCGAGGACAAACGGATCTTCTCGGCATGAATGGCCACTTTTTTTAAGTCTATAACAATACCTCTATGCGGCTTTCCCATGCCATGGAAGGAGCGGCTAGAGCCAGCGGAACAGGCATTGTCTTAAGACAAGCCTGGCTCTGTCTCTGCGACTTTGCGGAACCCTTCAAGGTGGCCTTCGAATGCCCCCTTTGACGGTTCTACGCTTTTCGGCAAGACCGTCCTATACATTATTCCAGAGTGAGGACGGGAAAACGTCTGCCGTCGGGATCCACTTCTCTGGTTCCTGGAGAAGGACCTCTGAGGAGCAAAGAGGACAGAAGATGTGGTTCTGGAAATCCCAACAATCCCGTTTCGCTCCAGATCCCTCTGCCTTCAGAGGCAGAGGACAGGGTGGACGTCGGCCCAGAGGCAGAGGGAGGGCCGAAGGAACCCTTTTCAGATCGACCCGCGCAGCAACCCTGAGGGGTTGCCAGACTGCTCCTCTCTGGAGGCAGTCGGGGGCGCTTCTCGGAGCATCTAGCACATTGGAAGTCCATTACGACAGATCGCTGGGTGCTCTGGATCATATCCAGAGGTTACTCAATCCCATTCCTAAATACTCTCCCCCTGTCGGGGCACCTCCTCGATGTACCACCCAATCAGTGGGAGGTAGCAGCCCTAGAAGTAGAAACTTCTAGAAAAAAGCCATCCAGCATGCCCCCCCCCCCCCCCCGGTCAATCCGGATCAGGCTTTTACTCCAGGTTCTTTTTGGTGCCAAAAAAGACGGACTTGCGGCCAGTTCTTGACCTGTCCACACTGAACCGGTCAGTTGCCAAAAGTTCCAGATGGTCACCATTCAATTCATTCTCCCACTATTACAGGAGAACGACTGGATGTGCTCCATAGACCTCAAGGATGCGTACTACCATGTTATAATGGACAGGCGATCCAGGAGGTTCCTCCGCTTTCGGCTGGGAGCCAACCACTATCAGTTAAGGGTCCTACCCTTCGGTCTCACCACTGCCCCCAGGATGTTCACCAATGTCATGGCAGTTGTAGCGGCCCACCTGAGGCTTCAGGGAATTCAGGTCTTTCCTTACCTGGACGACTGGCTCCTAGCCACCCCCACCAGGCATTTACTATGTTCAGACTACTTCCTAGATCTCGCCCGCTATCTAGGGATCACGATCAACCACATATCCTCCCTTCAGCCTACTCAAATTTTGGATTTCATAGGGGCCAGGATAGACAATTCAATCCAGTCTATGACGGACAGACAGACTGCACAATCTAAACCTACATGTTTTAGCTCTTCAGTCCTCTGCCCGTCCAGCAGAGTTGGTCCTGAGGGCTCTGGGGTCCATGGCAGCGGCCATCAGCTTGTCTCTGCTGGTGCGTCTGAATACGAGGATTCTCCAATAGACCTTACAGGTCCAGTGGTCCATTCTGCTTCATCCCTTGTCTGCTCCTATTCCTCTCAGCAGAGTTTGCAGGGAATCTCTACTTTGGTGGCTCCATTCCAAGCATCTCCGGGAAGGGCGCCCCTTCATGTCCCCATCCCAAGTCACAGTGACCACGGACACATCTTGCCTTGGGTGGGGAGGGGGTGTTACTGCATGGGCTGCACCATCCAAGGCACGTGGACTCAGACCTTTTTGCATATCAATGCGCTGGAGATGAGGGCGGTGCTTCTAGTGTTGCAAGCTCTCCATGCCCTTCTTCCTCTTGGGACTATTGCAATTCAAACCGACAACGTCAGTGGTCTGGTAAATCAACAAGCAAGGGGGAACCAGATCTTACCCACTTTGAGAGGCCATGAGTGTGGGAATGGGCGATATCCACCAACCGCTTTCTCATAGCAACGCACATACCGGGTCGGTCAAACTTCCTTGCGGACAAGCTGAGTCGGACTATCCTCTTGCCCTACGAGTGGTCTCTGAACCCCTTAGTAGCGAAACAAATATTCCTCAGATGGGGTCAACCCCACCAGGGGAAAACCCCAGAGGCGCTCTGGTTCATGCTTGGCCCATCCGGTCTTTATGCTTATCCTACTTCCGTTGATGACAAAATTCTTGCAGAAAGCTCGTCTGTTGGGGAGCAGAGTTATCCTCATAGCCCCATTCTGGCCTTGTCAAACATGGTTCCCTTGTCAAACATGGTTCCCTTGTCTACGGTCTCATCTAGTGCATCCTCCCTGGATCTTGGATCCCCTTCTGGATCTGATTTCTCATCCCCTGGGATTGAGGACCCCTGACCTGGACAACCTCAAGCTCTCTGCTTGGTTGATCCAGTTCCCTTGATGGCTAGGACTCCCGGTATCTCATCCTCTGTTAAAGCCATTCTGGTGGCCGCTCATAAACTTTCTACCAGAAAAATCTACAAGAGTAAATGGAAATGTTTTTCTATCTGGGCGGAGCATAAGAATTTGGACCCCTTTATGGCTCCTATTCCAGCAGTCCTCTATCTCAAATTTTCCATCAGGGAGCTAGCTCTTCAACTGTCAAAGTTCAATTGGCAGCAATTTCCCACTTTCACATTGGAAACCAATTTGGCCCCCTGGCATCTAAGATCTGAAAGACCTTTCTGAAAGGTACCTTCCTTTAGAGACTCCTTGTTAAGGAAGCAGTCCCTCCATGGGATTTAACCTTGGTCCAGGCTCTGACTGGTCCTCCTTTTGAGCCCGCAGCTTCAGTTAACTTGTAAGTTTGTATCTTGGAAAACTGCCTTCCTGATTGCCATTACTTCATCCAGAAGAATATCGGAGCTTCAGGCTCTTTGCAGTAAGCCCCCATACATCATTTTTCATAAGGACAGAGTTTCCCTCAGGACTAACCCCGCTTTTCTACCTAAAGTGGCTTCCAAAGCCAATATCAACCAATCAACCTGCCTATCTTCTTCCCTAATTATCTCAACAAAGGAGAGTATAGACTCCATTGCTTGGATGTACATACAGTTACGATTTTACCTACACAGAACGGCTGTTCGAAAATCAGAACAGCTTTGTTTCATTTGCTAAGTCCTGTCTGGGTAAACAAGTGACTAAGGTAACCTTAGGTGGATTTCACAATGCATTCGTCTTGCATACAGAAGCTCTGGTCGATCTGAGCCCATGCGTGTTCGGGCACACTCCACCCGTTCTGTGGCTACTTCTGCGGCCTTCTGGTAGAGGGTCCCTCTGGATGACATTTGTTCAGCTGCTACTTGGGCTTCTTCTCACTTTCATTACACATTATAAATTGGATCTTATTTCCAGAGGAAGGGCGTCCTTTGGCTCTGCAGTGCTCCGGAATATCCTCCCATAAGGGCCTCCCAAGTTGTGGTAGCTGGGGACTCTGTCCCACAGGTTGCTGATCAAATGAAGTTAACTACTTCAGATAAAGAAGTTATGTACTCACCATAATGTTCCATCTGAGTAGGTAACTTAATTTGTCTGCAACCAACCCTCCCTCCATCCCCCGGACCTTTAGTTCGTTCTTGAAGGATCATATGTCACTTTCCAGATGACATCAGGTTGGAATGTTCAGGTAGTTTTCCTTGTGTTATAGTAGTGTTCTACGATACTATGGCAAACTTTATCTGAGGGTTAGAGGGAGGTAGCAGGGCATAATGGGTAGGGGGAGGAGCTTGGAGCTCGGATCTTTTGCTAGGAAAGCTGCTGGATCAGATACCCACATGTTGCAGACACATGACGTTACCTACTCAGATGGAACGTTATGGTGAGTACATAACTTTGTTCACAGATAAAGATTCTAGTTGTCTACTGATGTACTATGTTCTTCATCTGTGAATGTTGCAAGTAATTGCGATGTTAAATTGTTTATCGCTATGTAATCCAATGTAACTACTGTTTATTTTAACTGTGGAACTTCTCCCCGGGCCTCCGCTGAAAATGGACCCAAGTCCAGTCAGACACTCTGTCAACAAATGTAAATAAGTGTGAGAAGGCTTCGTACAGCTTTAGTATCATTTGAGTGATATTGGAGTAGTGTTTCTTAAACTTGGACGCATGATTATGGATAGTATGCTCAACTGTGCCATGCTTATGGATCATTGCTGCAATATGGGCTCCCCTCCTGCACAGTACTTTTGCTTTCATTACCATAATCTGAATATAAAACATTGCATTTAGAGAGACTCCTGTTCAAGCATCAAAGCCATCCATACTGGGTAGAACTGACACCTGTTTGTACGTACAGCTGATGGCACCTACGTCTACCTCCTTAAATCTTTGTTCCTCTTCATAGTGTAAATCCTGCTGATCACAACTGGGAGTATCCAGTCCTGTACAGTGAACTTTAAACTTTTGAAATTGGTTGGGCAGCCACCTATGATTTAGTCTCCATTCATTGATATTGCAATAGTGATGGTGTATTGCCTGCTGTTATGGTGAGTATACTTGGACAGCTGTACTTATTGGAACAGTTCTGAATGTGCTTATATATTTTCTAACTGCTGCAAGTAGTGTAGGTGTTGTAGTTGGTCCTTTTTTCCATGATTTATACAGTCCAGTTTCTTTATGCATGCAAAATTATGTATTTTGCACAAGTCTTATTCAAATGTGATTTGTTTCAGGTTGAGGAGGAACTGAAGGCAATTTGTAATGACGTTCTGGGAGTGTTGCAGGGACATCTTATTCCTTCTGCACAAACGGGAGAGTCCAAGGTTTTCTACTATAAAATGTAGGTGCTTTGTTTCATTACAGTAAAATTGGTTGTTTTCCTTAAGTCTCAGTGGTGTAGTTGATGTGATGTTTTATTATTTTGAGCAGTTTGCCAAAAAAAATGTAATTTTGTCTGGTGCAAGCATCTGTAGTATGTTTATAGTACCTTCCCCAGTGCCTCTCTCAGTTGTATATAAAAAGGTGACCTCTCTGCAGATGTCCTATTCCTATGTTGCAGTATTCTTGTTGGATTTTTCCACCTCAGGTGACCCGTTTGTCAGCTCCTATACAAAAGCTTCAGCTTGGCTGTTGCAACTATGGGATGACGCATGTAGGGCCATTAGCCCGGGGCCTTAAATGTGACGTCTGCACGCACAGACCTCAGAACTTTCCTGCCGCAGATCGCATCGTGTGCTTTGCTCTTTCACCGCAAACGTCTAAACAGCTAAGTACCCCATTAGGGTTTTTTCTTAATTTGCTAAAGCTTGGTTTGTTGTAGCAACTCTTAACTGATGTCAACAAAAATTTGTAAAAGCCAATGCAGGCACCAGATACCCCATAAAGACTCGCATGACTGCTGTGTTTTTTGCTTGGGCCAGGAGCGCAATCGCAACTACTCCATTTGCCAATCATTTGTCCTCAAGACCCTCCGTAATCATCTTTCTCTTTACTTGGAGAACCAATGGCTTAAATGGTTAGCCCTTAGGATGGATCCTGCCTCAGAGGCCTCGACCGAATCTTCACGTAAGAAGGCAGTTTCCCAGGCCCTCTTCCTCTGCCACTGGACACCCCACCAGCTTCACCTAGAGTATCGCTCAGCTTCACAGGAGACCTTCGTAGAAGCCATTTCTTAGTTGACTGGCACGTCCCCGGAGACCACCTCGACTACTGCAGAGGTCGAGGGGGAACCAGACTTGGCAGAGCCTCTGAGATTCTTCCTCCAGTCTCTGCTACCATTAGTCATCCGACTCCAGGCCTAGGTCTACACTGGCCAAAAAGAAACTAACAAGACATACGACCTCGACCAAAGAAGGCCTGACTGGCGGTCCTTCCTCTTCTTTGATGTAGCGCTTTATGGCCCTCCGCCTCATCCCCACTGCTCTACCACTGTTTAACCCTTGACCTGCTTCTGCCTCTTCTCTCCCTCTGGTCACTGAAGGCTAGAAAGAAGAGCAAAACACCTACTACTCTTCTGAGAAATCCATTTCGTACACCTCCCAAATTGCTTCTCAGAGTATTCCTCACCAGATGAAGAATCTATCGAGTCTCTCCTCCAGAGGTTATTGCAATGGTGAAACTATCACCATAATGAGTGAATATTTCCGGTGGGATGCCTTTCAAATGTTTTGATACCAGAAGAGGTATTTACAACTTTTACAACTAGAATCCCCCTCCCCTTCTGCTATTCCACCTGTCATACCTGCATACTTGGATGCCTTTATCTCTGCATCGGACACCAAATTCACAACCACATGCCCCTAAGCAGCCAGACCTATTCTACAAGGTGCCTGATGACCAAACATTCCTAGTCGAACCTTCCCTGGCAGACCCAGCTGTGATTGCCACCTCTCCTGATGAACAATCTAGACTCATTCCGTCTGCTTTTCTTACCCACTGAAAAATCTATGGATAGGATTGGTAAAAGATCTGTACCTCTTCCACTTTAGCGTTTAGAGCAATCCGCTATCAGACACATGACCATGTATGCTTTAGACCTGGTTTCTCAAGCCTCTGCCTTGCTGACCACTATTCCTGACTGCCATACAAAAGCTGACATCTCAACTTTTTCTCTGGCTGCCCAAGTAGCCAGACACTCAAATGCAGCTATGATGCTGCAGAAGCCTCTGCTTGCTCTGCAGCATCTGCCTCTGTTCTCAGGAGATATTCCTGGCTTAGTGTTGAAGTCTTAAGTCCTAAGATCTTAGATGCCCCCTGGACCCCAAATTTCTGTTTGGAAAACATTCTGCCGATCTTTCTAAAAATCTGCAAGGAAAGAGCAAGTAATTACAAGACATCAAACATTTGTTGGTGTCCCCAGTCCCAAAATTCCCTGCCAAGGCCGCATTTGTTGCACGTAACCCAACCTGTGCTTGGAACTACTTTCTCCAGACCTAGAAGAGGAGCCAGAAGACAAACCACTTCAAGTCCAGCTGCACCACAGCCGCCTCCTAGGCAGCCTTTTCAAGACAGGGGAGGCCCCAAGAATGTTACTACCATGCCCCCTACCCCTCTCCGCCCACCTCATTGCCACCCCTTTGGAAAACCATCACCACAGACAGATGGGTTCTAGCTGTTGTCCAAAAAAGGATACTTCCTGTCCTGTAAAGGAAAGCCACGCCTAAGAGGTGTTCCCTCCCCCCCCCCCCCCCAGAAATCAGACACTTCTTACCACAGGTCCTGACCATCTGAATTAGGGTATCATAGAACCTGTCCCCTCAGGACAGGAGGGAAAAGGCTTCTACTCATGACTTCCTGGTCCCCAAAAAGGGCAGACCATGGGAACCTATCCTAGAACGTTCTTCCTAAATCTATTCTTAAAGGTGCCCACCTTCAGAATGCTGTTACTCCCAAGTTTCCTCTTATACCAGCCAAGGCTTTCATGGTCACCTTGGACCTAAAAGGCTATTTGCATACAACTTCCTGTGCAAGGGTAGGATGGGTTTTACGTTTCTCTGGACTCCTTTCTAATTTACTGTCTTGCCCTTTGATTTGTGCACTGCCCCCCCGAGTGCTCAATGTCTGGCTCTTGCCATTACCTATGGCAGAATACAGGATTCAGATTTAGCCCTACCTAGATGACATCCTGATCCTACCAGACATTTTCACCCCATCTGCAATTCACCTTGTCCCTTCTACAAAATCTGGAGGTCACCCTCAACTTTCCAAAGTCTTCCCTGACCCCAGAGCAAGACTAGATATTTTTGGGTTGCAGAATCAAGACGAGAGCTTTTCTACCTCAAGATAGTCTGCTCCCTGACCTCCCGTTTCAAAGCCCTGCTGCAGAACCAAGTAACTGCAAGACGATTCCTAAGGACCCTGGGCCTAATGGCAGCCACTATCCATATGCTTCCACTAGCCAGCATGCATATGTGAAAGCTGCAGTGGTATCTAAAAAAAAGTTTGGGCCCAACACCAGTATTCCCTGGAGCAAGAAATCTCACTCCTATCCCGCCTGAAGGCAGAGGTCAGCTGGTGGATCAAGTCAAGCACAACCCGGGCCTTCCCCTCCAGCCCACAGTTCCAGCCCAGGTTATGCTACAGATGCATCAGACTCAGGATGGGGAGTCACACTGGCATCCTACATGGTTCAAACCACATGTCACCCTTCCTTAAAGGCCAAACACATCAATGTGAGAAATGACAGCAGTCCTCCTGGCTCTGAAAACCTTCATTCCCCTGCTACTACCAGGTGGTGGTCAAATAAATTAGACACCACTGTTGTAGTACCTCAAACTGGGGGGGGGGAACAAAAACGTACCACCTGTGCAGATTAACCTTACTGATGTGGGATTTAGCCTCTTGACAACTTGCCCCAGCAGGCATGCTGTATCCCCTCGCAGGACAACAAACAAGCAGACCTAAGCAGGACATCCTCTCCACAACAAGAATGGATGCTGGACAGGATGGTCTTCCTAGACAGTCCACCGGTGGGGCACTCCTCAAGTAGACTTGTTTGCCTCCTCCCAGAGCAGACCAACTGCAGACCACCTGCTCCAAGACCTACTCCCCTCTAGCTTGGAGAGTAGACAATTTCAGCATTTCTTGGAAGGGGACATTTTTTTATGCCTTTACTCCCTTCCCACTAATTCAGAAAGTCCTGAAAATCAGGAGATAAAGCTCCAGTTCGAGAGACTACTGGCCAAGGTGGCACTGGTTCCCCTAGCTCACAATTTAGCAAAGGGCAATCGCCACAAGTTCATAGATTCATAGGTTCATACTAGGCTATCTGCCCTAGGGCATTTATAAGCCTAGCCAGAGTGTGTTTGGCTTTTGCCACCCCTTGGAATGAGGATATTGTGCCCATTTAGGGTTTAGTTTACTGCGCCTCTGGCTAGCAGTGATGCAGAGATGACCCCTGGGGTAAACCTACGATCTCCCATCCACTCATCAAGATTTCTCTTGAAGAGAGTCAGTGAGGGGCTCTGCCTAACATGGACTGGGATTATGTTCCAGAGTGAGGGGAGCCTCTGGGTTATGAATCTGTCCCTCCAGCACGTCCTATTTATTTCTGTTGAGGTTCAAATCACTCGCTCTCATGGCTCTGGTAGATTTGGATTTTCTGAGGTGGAACATGCCCATTAATTCCGGATTGGACATGGCCTTGTACGTCAGGCATAGGTCGCCTCTGAGTAGGTGGTATGCGACTGAATAGAGCTGGAGTTTCTTTAGCCGGGCAGCATATGGCATATGTTTGAGACCCTTGATCCTCTTGGTGAGGTACTTCTGGGGTCTTTCTAACTGCTGCAGGTGTATGGTAAGGTACATCCCAAATGGGGCATTGTACTCAATTATGGGCCTGATAAGGGAGGAGTAAAGGGGCACAATGACCTCTCTTGATCTAGATGTGAATCCTTTCATAAGGTGGGCAGTATAGAAGGTCTTTCTAACCACTTTGGCAATGTGAGTGTCAAATGAGGTTACTGTCAACTTGGGTCCCTGATTACTACTTCTGTACTTAATGGATTACCACCTGTGTGGTAATTTGTGGGTACTTTGTTATTCCCAAAGGGGAATGACTATACATTTTTTGGCCTTTAGTTTAAGGCCATGGCTCTGGCACCAGTTATCCATTTCTGAGACCTTTTTGAAGGATGCTTGTCCGCTGGAGAATCAATTATGGCGCCCAGTTTGCAGTCATCTGCGAACTTGGTCAGCCACAATCCTCCTATGTTTGCTTGCACCTCAGAAAAATAAATGCGAACAAGAGAGGTCCCAGGACCGAGCCCTGTGGGGCACCACTTGTGACTGGTTTAGAGTCTGACATGGCTCCAGCAATTCTGACCTTGTGAGTTCTGTCCTTGAGCCAGTTTGCAACCCATCTTATGACATAGGGGTTTACGTTTAAGCTGGTGAGCTTGTCTATGATGCCCGACTGGGGTATTGTGTCGAAGGCTTTTGCAAGGTCAAGGTAGGTGCTGTGAACTGCCTTACCCTCATCAATGGCCTTAGTGACTGTTTTAAAGAAGTTGACCAGGTTCAGGAGGCAGGATCTGCCCTTGACAAAGCCGAATTGGGTAGGATCCAGTGTCTGTACGTCCCCAATGTCTGAGTTCCATAATCCTCTCGCGCCACAAGGTGGACCTGACACAAAGGGAACCCTTATCCACCCCCACTTGCAGATGTCACTGACACTGTGGGTGATTAACTTTTAATTCCCTTCAGGCACCAATGCCCTGAGGATGTGCTTTGTCCTGAGGGAGGCCAGGAAACCTACTACAAAAAAATCATACCTAGCTAAGTGGGAAAGATTTTGAATGTGTCTGGACAAGGGAAAGGAACTATGCATTGCAGACCCCCCACCCCCTCAGTTCATGCATATGTCAACCAGTAAAAGTTGGACTTGTTTACACTCCAGTAAAAGTTCACCTTTCTGCAATCTCAGCCTGCCTCCCACTAGACCCTCCCTTACTAGCCAGGCTCTATGTAAAACTATTCTTAAAGGGGTCGTACACGTCCAGGAAAGCCCGTCCCACCACCCTGGGACCTTAACTTCATTCTGGAAAAGCTAACCCTGCTGGGACAGCTACTCTACAGATGTGTACATGGAAAACAGTACTGCTAGTGGCCATAACTTCAAAAGGGTGTCAGAACTACAGGCCTTAATGGCCTGCCCCCCTTGTACTATCCACAAGGGCAGGGTAACACTAAGAACTAACCCCTGCTTCATGCCGAAGGTGGTCAACTATTTGTCATTAACCCAGTGTGTTCGCCTTCCCACTTTCTACCCCTCTCCCACCAATGAATGGGCGAGGATACTTCACTCCCTGGATGTACACAAACAGCTAAGATTTTACCTGGACAAAACAAAATCCATTAGAAAATCAAACTGTTTCCTTCCACCCCAGGGCCCTGAGCAAGGCCATTTCCAAACCCTTGCATGTTGGATCAGGAAAGCCATTTGCCTCTGTTACTCGCACCATGGCAAAAAACACATTGTGGGGTAAAGGCTCATTCCACCAGGGCAATGGCAGCCTCCAAAGCCTTTCTCAAAGGCCTGGAAACTGCTTCCATTATGGAAGCAGCCACATGGTCCACCATTCACACTTTCACCAGGCACCCAAGTTAGTGTCTCCAAAGCACGGGCAGGATTTGCCAGGGCAATCCTACAGGGCTTTGTAGAATCAGCCTCTTCATTTGCCACCCTTCCAACTAAGCTGTGGAACTCTTCCCACAACAAGAATACTGCACCATAGGAATAGAAGGACATAAAATAGTGTAAAATCTTACCGTAATCGTAGATGTCCTTCTCTTACATGTTGCAGTATTTTTTATCACCCACCAAAACCCCCTTATCCTTCTTACTCAGTCCAGCATATCCTTGGGTCTCTGTCCTGTACCCACATCCTTTGACCTATGAAAACCACATAAGGGCTCCAGGGCCCTACAACTGACATCTCCTGCTCAGCCTTCTCTTCTGCTGGGCTTTAAAGTTCTAAGGTCTGTGTATACAGACGTCATATTTAAGGCCCCTGGTTTATGGCCCTACATGTGACATCCCACGCAGCTGCAACAGCCAAGCTGAAGCTTTTGTATGAGCCGGACGGGTCGCCTGAGGCTGAAAATCCCACAACAGGAATACTGCAACATGGAGGACTTCTATGGTTATAAGATTTTACACAACTAATCTTTCTCTTCCAGTTCATAAGAGCTGTTAGTAACTGTGATGCTTCAAAGAAAAAACTGATTTTGTCAACCTGCATTTTTCAAGATTTTCAACATTCTTTGTAGTAGCTTTTATGTAGAGCAGATTTCCACAAGGTTTTGTATTGTGCCTTTCCTGGTTTCTGTTTTACATTGGCTTACCAGATGGTGGATTCAAGGCTTTCTCCTTTCAACAGAATTGGAAATCCACCAAAACTTCACATGTGATTCGGGGCAGCTGTGTAAAACTTTACAGTGTAGTTTGAATAATAGTGTAAAACTTTATAGCGTAGTTTGAATAATAGTTTTGCATGTAGGCAAGGAGAGATGAGATGGTATAGATTTTTAAAGCTGAAAGGGGTAGTGGTTGTGCAGCGAAGATTCATGTAGTAGTAACCTCTGTATGGCTACATTCTCTTCCATCTGGATTCAACCTGTGGGTTATCTGATCAGACGCTAGGCTAATCTAAGAAAATTTGGCTGTCCATCCTCTACTCATAATGCTTAGCCATAACCCCCAGCTCTTCTTTACCTCTTTCTAGGACTGTAACTTTGTTTCTAGTTCTGTTGGGGCTGTATACTTTGACCTCTCTAGTTCATATTGGTACCTGTTCTCTACCCTTTGTTTTCAGTTTAATGTTTTGTGTGGTATCTTAACTTTTTTAGTATAGGTAGGTTAGTGGTAGGTGGGATAGGTAATTGCTTTAACAGGCTTTTCCCACATCGTAGTGTTAATTTTAGTCATGTTTGTGGTGTTGCTTTTGTCCTCTGTTTCTCTAGCAAGGGAGTGTTTTCATGTTTTGTTTTTGACAGGTTTTATTAAGAGATTAAGACTCGCACATGGTCATAAGTCTCCCTTGCAAGGTACCCATGACCAGTGTGTACTGCCGTGGTCCAGGACACCTCGACACTGCTGTCTGATGGGTTTGGCTCACAAGCGGTCACGAGCCAAGTTGGTGTTAAGGGCTTCTGCCAGCCGGTGAAGCTTCGTCACTCGTCTGCCAGCTTGTGAATGTGATAAGGGGGTGTGGAGGGAACAAAGGAACCAAAATCTAAGGGTACCACAAATGAGCAACCCTCTTCCAAGTCTTATCAGAAGGTCTGTACAGTGCCAACTGAGGGAAAAGCCCCTTCTCTGGTTCTGTGTACTTAGCCCTATTTTGTTGAGGGCTTTCTCAGGCACGGGCCAGTCATCTTTTACTCCCTTTACTCTTCTTTCTCAGTAGTCCAAGCCATTTCTGCCCTGGATCTGAGATCTGGCTTGTGCCAGAGCCTCTGAGCCTTCTATGAGCTGACTGCTATAAACGCCTTCTTTTGTAGCATGTCTGACCTCATTCTGGCAAAGTTTCAGCCCTGCTGAGTTGGAGCATTTTGATGCAGTTAGGCTTGATTCCTTTGACTTCTGGTCCTAAATCCGAGGTATGTGCTCCATCCTCTCTCTCCATCGGCCCAATGGCATCAGGGTGTTTGGAGCTGGTGGCCTTGCCTTACGAGGGATTAGAACAGATACCTTGGTTTTGTTTCAGCTCCCAATCCTCCCTGCTTTGACTTTGTGAGCAGACCTTGGAGATGACCCTTTGAGGTCAAGATTACCTGGTCTGGTTGGGTTTTACACTTGGGGCCTCCAAACATGGTCTCTCAGCTCTTCAACTCAACAGCTCTGCTTCAGTTCCTGTATCACGGAAGGTGCGAGTGGCTCCAGAGTCTGATGTCTCCTTGGGAATTTTCAGGTTCTATGAGTCCTGGCGGACAGCCCCATCTTATGGGAGAACATCAAAGACGTCAAGCTTCTAGAGATTGAGTTGGTCCAAACCAGCATCCCCCCCATCTGTATCTGATCTTTCTCAGCCTGCTCTGGGAAAATTTGCTCCGACTTGCCACCAGACCCCCCTGGGCTTCCAAAGGACCTGGCTGCCTCCTCCTTTCCCTCTGATTTCCCCCAGTTGTGATCGCTTTGACAAGAGGTGGTACAAAGTCACCTGGGTTTCCTCTGAATCAGAGGACACTGACCTTGAGGAAGGAGGGGTCTTCAACCCCCCCCCCCCCCCCCGGCAAGGGTGCTTCTTTTGACCTTCTGGAGGAGCTGCTCTCAGCAATGAGGTTTTGACCGCCAAAACCCCGTCTCCAGAGGAGCCTGTTCCTGTGGGCTTTTGAGATTTGCCCTTGCATGTCCTGGGTGTTCCTCACCTCTGGAAGTGCTTATTATTGATCCAGTGTCTTGTAGGCCCTGTTGACCCTGTATGGTGGAACCTATCCCCAAGAAACCGGAGTGTTGGCCCCTCCCATGGACAGTCAGAGCTGTTAATGTCCAGCCATTGATGCTATTGTATTGGCAGTAGCCACCAAAAAGGACATCTGCTATCCACTAATAGGAAGTCTAGAATGCTGAACCAGTTGAGGAAGAGCTATGCATCATCCACTTTAGCACTGAGGGCATTAAATTACCTTGCCTGTTTGACTAGCTTTAGCAATGTATCGTGATAAGACCCAACACTCCAGAGTCTCATGACTGGAAAAACTGTGCACCTTGCAGTCTTTCTCATGGCCCAAGCCATGGGAGCCAGCATTGCCATGCTTGACAGTTTGCAAAAATTAGTCCGATTCAAGTCCATTGGTGCCTGGCTTGATGACTTCTCACTCTTCTGACCCAAATGTGGACGACCAGTAACATTGCCTTTGGTGTGGAAGGCTGTGGGTTCTACTACTGCATCATGTAGATGAATTACTGATCATAACAGTTGAGTGACTCTTCAGCTGTTTCTGTAGTTGCATCCTGACACCTCTGTGTCAAATATTGCTTGTTTATATTTGTATTAATTCCAAAACCATGTTGCATACAAAACATTAAGATGTAATCTTAAAGCTTACATATTGGCCTAAACAGCTGTATTGATATTTGATCTCTGCGTATTGCAGGTCATTTACAATAATGTATATAGTCATAAATGTCATGTTTTCCAAGTATCTCTGCAACCAAGTTGGCCAGACAGAACCGCTTGGTCTCTTATCTGTCAGCTTGGTGAAGAAAAAAATGCTACTGATAGTATAAGTGGTTGAGACATTAAGTTTGCAAAATATTAAATGGATCTGATTTAATCTTTCCTCACTAATGGGTCTGTGATCTGATCCTCTGAAACTTGACACATTTGCTAGACTTGCAAGCTCCAAACCTTGAGCTTCTCCCCTCTACTCATAATGCTCTCCTCCATCCCTGACTCCTCAGATAGCATTTGCTGACATGACGAGATGGATCACTTAATCTCGAGCCGTGAGAACTTTTCACTATTCTTGTTAGCTTTTTTTTTGTCTCCGTATTGCTGTTGTATGTACGTTTAAAATTTACCGACACTATTTTTTCTTGGTTTAACTCATTACAGCCAAGTGCACCTCCAACTCCTACTGCTCCTCTAGGCGTCAAATATTGATTGTTCATATTTGCATTAATTCCAAAGCCATGTTACATACAATGTACCAGGATATTTTGTTTTGAAGCATATGTGATGACCAACACAACTGTATTAATATTTGACCTCTCTCAATGATTATTTTCTACAACTGTAAGGTGATAACTTCATTTTTAAGCCACGCCCACTGGGAGTTAAAGGCACGCACTCAAAAGAGCTGTACTGGAGGGAATTAAGGAAGCTTAGTGCGAAGTTTATCCTGTTAGGGTTTTTCTATTTTGACAGCCCAATGTGACTTTTTCCAATGTCGGGGAGAAACCCGCAGTTTTTAAATGCAGTTCTTGTGGGTATAGGATCCCAGTTCTGATGCCCACAAGAAGTGCATCTACTGCCTGGGGCCTGAACATCTCAAGTCCACCTGTGAGGTGTGTGCCACGTTTAACCCCAGAGCCCATTCCAGTCAGTGCAACAAACCCTTTCTCAAAGGCTTGCTTCTAATTCTGGTGTTCAAACCCCTTCAAACTTCTCAAGTCACCATGCATGCTGAGAAAGCCCTCCAGAAGTCTCAAAGGGCCTCCGAGCCTCTTGAGAAACAACTTTGCAGAAGAGGTACCTTGGAATAGAACGTGTTATAGGAGGATCCCTCTATCGCCACCTGGCAGTGTCTCCTTTGGCGACATCCTGGAAATCCTCAGAGGAGCTGGTCTTCCTAAACTCCTGAGGAATGTGTTCCTAGAGCTTCTCTGGGCTGGCTTATCTACATCTTGGGTGACCCCCCCCCCTTTCAGCATATGAACTTATTGACCTAGTTTCCCAGTAGGCTTGGAAGGAGGCTCGTCTCCCAAGTACCCAAATAAGTTTTGTATCCCATTTCAGATGGATTCCCTTGCTCCAGTGAGGTCTTAGCTGATGCCATAGTTGTAGCAGCAGCCAGTAAGGAGGAGCTAACCGAACAAAGCTCCTGTCCATCCACAGAACAGGGAGTCCAGAACGATGGTCAGATTTGGAAAGCACATATATGCTTTGACATTCACTGAGGCTGTTAAATTACCTGGCACATTTCTTTCTACAGAGATTTGATCAAGGAGCTTTCAAACTTTCCATGTTTGCAGGGATCTCCTAAGGTTCCCCCTAAGCTGGCTACTCTTTCCATTGCCAATTCATCTGAGGCTGATCCCTCACAGCAGATGGCACCTCACAAGCAACTGGTTTAGGCATAGCCATTGGCTTCATCCAGGCATGTCTACTATGTGACTTCATGGAACCCTTTTGTTAATGCCCCCTTTGATGGCTCCTTGTTCAAGCCAGTGAACAGATAGCTGCAGTAAGAAAGACCCTTTCCTGTCATTGGAATCTTTTCTGCCAATCAGAACACTTTTTTTTTCTATAAATTGGCAAGGTGGAAATGTGGCTCTAGTAATCTCTGGGACCTTTCCAAGACTCGTGTTGGATACTTCCTTCAGCAGCGGAAGTGGTTTTAAAGGATAGCTTTGCCCCAGGGGCCAAAGAAGGGGCTGCAAAACCAGGGCTCCAAAGATGACTTCTCTAATAGGCCTTATTGCTCCTGAAGTGTTGACTGACCTGTCCAACTCTGGAGGGGGGGTATTTTTTGCCTGCACTTGGACACCTGGGCACATCTCACAAATGCCAAGTATAATATCCAGAGGTTACTACATACCCTTCTCCTTTCCACGTCCTGTCCCATGGAAGAAGCTTCCAGTCAGAGGGACTACACTGCTCCACATTCAAAAGCTGCTGCAAAAGTCCTCCGGGAGGTCCCACCCAAACAGGGTTTTCAGTACCAAAGGGGACTTGAGCAATTCTGTATCTAATCAAAGTTCCAAAATGGTTACTGTTCAGTCCATCCTGCTTGTTCTGCTCAAGACCGATTGGATATAGTATAAAGATGTCCTCCTATTTCTATGTTGCAGTATTCTAGGTGTGGGATTTCCTGCCCTCACGCGACTCGTACATCTGCTTCTATACAAAAGCTTCATTTCTGCTGCTGTAGTGTGTGGGACGTCACATGTAGGGCCTTAAACCAGGGGCCTTAAATGTGACGTCTGTGCGCAGAAGCCCCAGAACTTTTCAACCGCATCATTTGCTTCAGCCCTCAGGAGGTACTCCAGAACTTCAAGGACAAAATCCTGAATGCCCCTCTGGACAACAATGTGCTTATTTGAAAATACGCTGACCTTTTTAAAAATCTACAAGAAAAAAGCAAAGAACTCCAGGATATTAAGTGTTGCCCATACCCCCAAGTATTATAGGAACTACCCTGCTTAAGCTACCTTTTGTAAGACTTACTCCAGTCCTCTTCCAGGTCCAGGAGAGGGGCTTGAAGACCTACCTCCAGATCCCCTGCTCAACCACAGCAACCCAGACAGCCCTTTCAGGACAAAGTGCCAGTAATGCTAGACTGCCTTGCCCACCTCCCCCTTTCAGCCCGCCTTTCCCACCTTCTCCCCCTTTGGCAATCCATCACTTCAGACAGTGGGTCTTAAACATAATCCAAAAAGGATACTTCCTATCCTGGAGAGAAGCCACCCAGAAGAGGCATCCCTTTCCTCCCCAAAAACCAGGCCCATTGCATGCCACACATTTTGGCAGATCTTCTAGAGCTAGGCACCATAGAACCTTTTCCTCCAGGACAGGAGGGAAAAGGGTTTTACTCCAGTCTCTTCCTGGGTCTCCAAAAAAGATGGCCTCTGGAGACCCATCTTAGATCTGTCCTTTCTAAACCTACATCTTCAGGTACCCTGTCAAAATGCTCTCCCCACCCTGCTGCCTCTCATTCCAGCCAAGGCTTTCATGGTCACCCTAAACCTAAAGGAAGCCTACCTGCACATACTCATTAGGAGTTCCCACAGACGATTCCTGTTTCTCTGGCCCTTCCTCTCATTTCCAATTTACTGTCTTGCCCCTTGGTTTTATCCACAGCCCCCAGGGTCTTTGCAAAGTACCTAGCCCCAGCCATTGTCTTCTACAGAACCTGGCAGATACAGATCTACCATTATCTGGACAACATCCTGATTCTGGCAGTCCAGGGATGCTCTATATTAAAGCATCTACATTTCAGCATGTCCCTTCTACAGAACCTAGGATTCACTTTCAACCTCCCCAAATCCTCTGATCCCAAGCCAGGACAAGATTTTCCTCTGCTGCAGAATCAGAACAGACTCGAAGGCCTTGCAACCTCAGGACAAGTTTGTCAACTTCCCACTTCCAGGAAGCTCTACTATCCCGAAATGTGATGGCAAGGCATTTTTCATCTCCTGGGTTTAATGGCAACAACCATACCATGCTACCACTGGCAATAATGCACATGTGCAAGCTGCTGTGGTTCCTGAACACCTGGTCCCAGCACCTACATCCCCTAGAGCAGGCCATCCCCCTCCTACCCTGTCTGAAAACAGAAATCAACTGGTGGATCCTGCAATTGCAGTTGAACCCATGGCTCCCACTACAGCCCCCCCCCAACCCAAGTTATGCATACAGATTCCTCTGATGCAGGTTGGGGAGCAAATCTGGCCTCTTACAAGTTTCAAGAAGAATGGCATCCCCTCTCTTCAGGCCAAATGCATCATCAGGGAAATGACAGCAGTTTTCTTAACTCTACAGACCCCCCCCCTCCCTTCTGGTTCCAGGGGTGCTCCACGTTGTCACAATACCACGGTGATGTGGTACCTCAATGAGCAGGGAGGAACAAAGGCCTATTAGCTGTGCAGTCTATCCCTGCTGATATGGGACTTGGCTTCCTGGCTCAACTTAGTCCTGCAGGCAGTCTACATCCCCTCGCAGGACAACCACCAAGTAGATCTCTTGAGCAGGACCTCCTCACTTCAGCACAAATGGATGCTGAACAGGAAGGTGTTGAAGGGCAAACCAAAAATCTTGTTAGTGACACCATACTGGCCAAGGCAGCACTGGTTTCCCCTACTTCACAAACTAGCCAAAGACTTGCTTCAAATTACCCTACAAGGTTGACCTACTGCCACAAGGCAAAGGATCTCTCCTACACCCACAGGTACAGATGTTCTCTGACTCTGTGGGTGATAAACTTTTGATCCCTTTCAGACACCACTACTCAGGTCATGCTTTCAGTCCTAAAGGAAGCAAGGAAACCTACCACCAGAAAATCTTACCTGGTTAAATGGGAAAATTTGCAGAATGATGTCTGCAGAAGGGGAGGGACCCCTGCTCCGCTGAGGTTCCCCTGGTTCTAAACTTGTCAGTTGATAAGTGACCTTCCTTTTTCTTATGTAAAAGTACACCTCTTTGCCATTTCAGTCTGTCTGCTCCTAGAACCCCATTGCTGGCCAGGTTTGTCGTAAAGCTTTTCCTTAAAGGGATCTTGCACACGAGACCACCGAGGAAACCTATCCCTCTGCCTTGGGACACTAACTGTATCTTAGAGAAATTAACCCAACGTCCCTTTGCCTGCTGGGCCTTCCTTCTTGCAGATGTGCACATGGAAGACTATCCTGCTGGTGGCTATTCAGCCAGAAGTCAAAATTGCAGGCTTTAATGGCCTGTCCCCCCTACACTGTATTCCACAAAGACATGGTGTACTTGCGAACCAAGCCCTCTTATGCCTAAAGTGGTCAATGATCTCTCAACCAATACATTCATCTGCCCACCTTTTTTCCCTCACTCATTTAATGAAGGGGAGAGGACACTGCACTCCCTGGATTTGCTGACAACTTGGATTTTACCTGGACAAAGACCAAGGACGTCAGACTAACCAGCTTTTTGTCTCCTTCCACCCCAGAGCCTGGGCAAGGCAGTCTCCAAGCAAACCATTGCATGCTGGATCAGGAAAGTTATTTGCTTCCGCTACTCCCACCATGGAAAGGAACCCCCCCAAGGGGAATCTAGACCCATTCCACTAGAGCTGTGGCCACCTCGAGGGCCTTCGTGAAAGGCCTGGACACAGCATCCATTTTGGAAGCCACCACCTGGGCCACCATCCACACCTTCACCAAACATTACAAATTGGACCAAGCTTCCAGAGCTAGGACAGAATTTGCCAGGGCAATCCTGCAGGGTCTTGTAGAACCTTCTGCATCTACCACCAACCAATTATCCTTTTAAGCTGTGGTACGCTCCCACACCTAGAGTACTGCAACATAGGAGTAGGTCATAGAATATTTGTGTAAAACATTACCATAACCATAGATGTCCTCTTCCATGTTGCAGTATTCCTTCCTGCCCACCAGTCCCCCCAGGTTTTGTACCTTTCCTGTACTACCTACATTTCAGTAGGTCTCCCAAGTTGCAACCTGAAAACTGGCATACCTCCTGCTGGGCCTTATTCTCTGCGTGCTGGCTTTAAAGTTCTGAGGATTGTGCATGCAGACATCAAATTTAAGGCCCCTGATTTATGGCCCTGTGTGACATCCAACGCACACTACAGCAGCCAAGCTTAAGCTTTTGTATAGAAGCTGACATGCGAGTCTCCTGAGGGCAGGAAATTCCAAACCTAGAATACTGCAACATGGAAGAGAAAGGACATCTAGGTTATGGTAAGAATTTACCCAACTATTCTATATCCAGGAATTGGGAGACACCTGTGCTTTTGTCTGCTCAGCTAGTCATTGCGAGTTCAGAGCACTGCCATTTTGACTCGCCACAGCCCCTGGGGTGTTCCCAACAGAAGGCAGTCATGGTAGCTCACTTAAGGCTCCAAGGATTCCAGGCGTTTCACTATCTCAGCAATTGGCTCCTTACTGCCCAGCCAGGCATCAACCTCTACAAGCCAGGGATTACTTGCTTCAGATCTTCAACTCCCTAGGTATTAAAATAAACCTTGCCAAATCAAAGCTGACTCCTTTACAGAATCTACAATTTATAGGAATTAAACAACTGGGTACTATAACCCAAGTGGCATTATTAGCTCTTCATCACATCATTGAGAAATCTGGCGCGGGACATGCTCTCCATTCCCTCCAGCACAGCTAGTGATATGATGTCCTATCTTTCATTCTTGACAAATGGGGCTCTGTTCAGACTCCTCTGAACCGGCTCAGCTGTTGCAGCTTGCACCAACAAAAAACTCTTGCCAAGGCTCTACCCACAGTACCCCTCTCCATTACCTCTTGTCTCATTTACCTCTCTCTCTCTCAGGATGCATCGGCTGATGCTCTCCAAATGCAGCAGCTACTTTGCCTTAATTCCCTTGCAGGGGTGTGTTCCTGAGATGGTATTCCTCGATTGGCCCTAGGCCGACTTTACACCTTTCCCTCAGTTCCTCTGATCCCCCTGTTCCTGAAAAAAGCCCAAAGGTTGAGAAGCAAAGTGATCCTTCTTATTGCACCCTGTTGAGACTGGTTCCCCTTTCTTTGGCCTCTGGATCCAGTTCTAGACCTGCTGTCTCACCCACAGGGATTAATGCATCTGAATCTTCAGTCTTAAGCTGACACCTTGGTATCTCCAGTTCCATTAATTGCCAGGCTAAACTAACTATTCCCCAGTACAGAAGATGATCGTGGCTTCTCTTAACTATCCACTAGGAAATTCTATCTTGGCAAATGGAAGAGATCCCCATCTGGGCCTGTACAAAAACTTTGGATCCCTTTTCAGCATCAGTTGAGAAGATCTTTGAGTCTCTGGCATCACTTTTTGATCTAGGAGCTTTGGCTTCAGCCGTTAAAGTCCAGTTAGCAACCATTTCCAATTTTCGTGATGGGTTTGATCATACCTGTATTCCCCATCGTTTATGCAGAACTTTTCTTAAAGGCGCTATGTCTAAAGCCCTGTTTCAAGGATCTTGTAGCTCAATGGGATTTGACTTTAGTGCTACAATCTTTAGTCCTTCAGCTCTGAGCCAGCATCTACTTGCCGTCTCAAATTTGTCATGGGGAAAACTTTGATGGTCATCACTTCTGCCAAGTGTCTTTTTTGCAAACGCCCTTGCATGATTTTTCACAAGGACAGGATGTTTTCAAGAACAGTCCACTTTTCCTGAAGTGGTTTCGGAGTCTAATCTATTAACCAGACTATAGACTTGCCAGCCTTCCTGAAATTTTTGAATAAAGTTGAATACTGCTAGATGTTCAGACTGCTACGTTTTTATTTGACAACTGTCTAAAATCAGACCAATTTGTTTCCTTTCCAGGTTCAACCTTGGGCAATCTAACTCAAGTTACCTTATCAGAATGACTTGGCGATTGTTACTTTCATTTACAGTAAAAACTGCAAGCTGCCTGTGCCTATTAAAGTGCATTCTGCCAGGTCTCTATCTACCTCACCTGCTTTTCATTCTGAGGCTTTCATGGAAGAAATGTACTCTCAGCCACAATGTGGGCCACTCCCTGTACTTCTCCCCTGGAGGCTGTATCCAATTTGTAATCTGAGCATCCTTTGGCTGTGTAGTGCTCTGGAATATCCTTTAGGGCTATCCAGGATCTAAAGTAGCTGGGGACTGTCCCATTCATCAAGAATGAATGAAGATTGAACGTTTTGGTAAGAACATAATCTGTTAGTGTCGTTCATTTTTGGCATCCCTCCCTCCCTGCCCCCTCCAGAAGACTTCTGGAGGTTTGGACTCTTGTTCTGGGAGGTCTTAGGGCTTGCCTTGGACAGGGCTTCTGATATTCTATACTTTGGCTGCTAACTGTATCTGAGGTAATGGAGAGGGGCATTTTGGGTAGAGCCTTGGCTCGAGTTTTTGGCCAAAGCAAGCTGTGTAATGGCAGACCCAGATGTTCTTAGTGTTTCACTGTTACAGTCCTTCCATTTGAGTAATCTGGCAGGTTGCCTTCAGTTGGCCTGAATTCCAAAGTCTTGGGTCCTGCGTCAGTTGCTGTCTTTTCTTTGACGTCAGGTCGGGGGTATAAAACATGCAGCCAATTTTCTTCAGTCTTTCTTGCCGCGTGGTGCCCGAAGCAGAAGCATTTGGCAAGTGCCGGTCGGCCGACTACTGAAAGATCCGAAGTCTACACTAAAGCAAAGTACCCCGTTGGGAAAACTTTTTTTTTCTTTTTTTTACAGATGTCAGAAAAAGTTAATTGCATTACTTGTGGGAAGCAAATACCTCAAGGATTTCATTTTATACTGTATTCCTTGCCTAGGCCTTGATCACAAAGTGCCTGGCTGTCTGTTTTGTGCTCTATTTAACCAACGCACTAAGCGTCTGTATATTTTTGCATCAAAGTATTTTGGAAACTGATTTAACTACCCAGGAATGTCGTCTTGATAGCAATCTGACTACTGGAGTACATAAATGCAAAGAAAAGGACAGGCAGTAGAGATCCAAAAGTGACTGCATCTCCTAAGCCAGTCGCTGGTTCGCCGGTACTCTGGTGCTTTTGCAGCCCCTGATACCTGCTATCTTTCTGTCGCAGGCCTCTACAGACACCCATGTGGTGTCCGGCATACTGCAAGATACTCAAGGTTTTTTGACCTGCGGATGTATCTCTCTGATGGGTCCGGAGCCGCTGAGCAGGCACCGGCTTCTGAATGTGTATTCAGACCTCAACATTTGTATATCAAACCAACAGCTGCAAAACCAAAGACTAAAGCACCTTCTAAAACTAAAAAAAAGACGCATGAGCCACATGCACAGGCCTCTATGCCTAAAAAGCAGATCAAAATGGATGAAGACCTTATTACCTTGATCAGGGGTACCCATCCTCCTCCAGGTAAGAGGCCTAGGCAAGACACTGATTATGAATCTTCAGATCAGGTTTCCATTTCTTCTGATTCGTTTTCTGATCAGGAATTATCTAATCCTCCCTGAGAGGATTCTGATGCTGAGGAGTCTATTCCATCTGCATCTCCTGAGGAGTATTCATTTGGAGAAACCTTGCATACTTTGAGGGAGCATTTTCACTGGGAGAGCCAAGACTTCTCAGAATCTGAAGAGGCTCAGGGATTTCCTTCTCCCTCAGCCCAAGCCTTTAGCCATTCCCCCTGTTTTAGACATTGTGGCTGTGTTTTCGGAGTAAAGCTTTACCCCTGACTCCTTACCTCCGGCTCCCAGTAAACATGACTGATATTACAGGGTCCCTGACTCGCAAAGTTTTATTTAGAAACCCTGCTGCTGATCCTGAAACTATTTCACAGGGTCCAAAGGGAGTAAAGGCAACAGCAAAAAATCCTACCCCCTCTGACAGAGATTTAAGGGCACTAGACAGATTGGGGGGAGGTTTATACATCTGCAACCTTGGCAGTCAGGGCCTTAAACTGTCAGTTTCATATGCTAAAGTACCAGCAACATGTTATGGGATTGCTGAAACAGAAAATGATTGTTTCAGAATGTGCAGAAAATAACAGGAATTATTGCATGCATCTGAACAAGTTGGAAAGCATACTTTACAGTGTGGTTTTGATTCCTTGAGGCCTCCTGTAAGGCCACAGTTACTGGATCTGTGATTAGGAGGCATGCCTGGTTAAAGGAAAAAAATTTGCCTGATCATGTTGAAGCTAAATGGCTAGATGCACCTTTACAGCACGATTCTCTGTTTGGTATTAAGGCAGAAGAGGTTTTAAAGAAAATGGGAGACAAAAGTCTATGCAAACTGTTAAAGACTTACAAGTGTAGCCACCAAGATTCAGTAGACACTGGCCTACAAAAAAATTGGTCCTTTCCTGTGTCAGACTGAGCTCAAGGGGCAAATCCAGATGCCCTAAGGGTTCCAAATACCAGGCGCAAGATTCATACAGGTCAAAGCAATGGGGCGCTTCTACCTCCAAATCTGGAGGAGATAAAGTGCAAACCTACAGAAAACAATCCCAATGACTTCCCTCTGCCTACACCAAGCACTTATCTTTTGGCAGCACCCATGGGGGGGGGGTTAGTGCTTTTTGCTCAAAATTGGCAGTTAAGTACCCAGGACAAGTGGGTACGAAACATAGTATCACAGGGATACAAATTCCATTTCCATACTCTGCCAATGGCAAATGGATGGCCAGATCTGCCAAAAAATCAATGGGCAGAGGCACAAACAGGTTACGTCCCTCATGGATATGGGGGCCATTCAGCCAGTACCAGAACAGGAAAAAGGACAGTTTCTACTAGACTGTTCCTGGTACCCAGAAAGGACAGGGCCTGGCGGCCAATACTGGATTTATCGATTTTGAACACATACCTGGACATTCCAAAAGTCAAAATGCTGACTTTGCAGCAGCTTCTGCCCATGCTGGGCAAGAATGTTTGGC